>NW_007578786.1:121060-136942 GCF_000690725.1 Stegastes partitus
CTGCCTCGGTAGTGAACTCCATGGTGTCTGTAACCAGAGTGGGCTCAGTAGAACCTTGAACCAGCAGGTCAGCTGGAGTGGATCCATAACCACTGGTGCTCTCTGGGATTGGACTTGCCTCCAGCTCCTCCACTCCGTTGTTGGAAAAGTCGTCAACAGGAGAGATTTTGCTGTTCATACCTAGAACAGTGTGACCACGGTGAGAAGAGCTCTGCACGCTCATGAAGCTTCACTGGTGAAGAGCTTTGTTACGTTTCTACTCAAAACTCACCAAGTTCATCCGTTGGGCTTTCTGTTGGACCGTCCAGAGGAACCACGTAGTCATCTGTGGGCGAAAAAGGCAAAATTACATAACATAAATGTTCCTAATTGGTCGTGTAGCACAGATGCAGTAATCACAACTATTTAGTTTTTCCTGCATTCGACAGAAATGTCCTGGCACTTCTTCCCCTGATTAAAGATCCAAAAGTATTTCCACCCATTAAACGGTTCAAAGAAAACTACAGAATCTTTTTTTTTAAAACCTCAAAGAAAAACGTTCTGTCAACCTTTCTGGCTTAATTTGGTGCTTTCCTCTCTGAGCCTGTGCCCAGCGCTCCTACACCCTCTCATCACAACACTGCTTCCTTGTGTTTCCTTTGGCCCGTGACACTGATGCTCTTGGCTTGTTCTGTTGAGACTTGGCCCCTGAAGCCAACCACCGTGACGGAGCCACAGTGTGGCAGCCGACCATGAACATCCTTCTGCAGTCCTCCTAACGTATGCTTTATGAGACGCACTGATTCAGCTCAATAGTCGTTTAAGTAATCAAGTGATCGAAAACATTCGGGGGACGTTTGAATAGCGCTGTTGGGATCAAGTGTAACAGTTCTGTGTAAGTACATTTATATATAAGTGTGTGTGTGTGTGTGTGTGTGTGTGTGTGTGTGTGTGTGTGTGTGTGTGTGTGTGCATTTCCAAAAGCATATATTCACCTGCATCATTTCCTTCGCTGAATGTAGACGGCTGATCCACTGCATCAACAACTGTGTCTGTGGGAATATCAATGAACATACATCAGCAGGGTGACCTTGTAAACAGCAGCTTGCTGTAAATCCCAAATGACTGAAAATGTAATAGAAAAAAAAACCTTTTGCCAAGAAAAATATACCTTTAGGTTTGTTATCATTTACATTATTGCATGAATTTGTCTTCCCCGGTGCTGTTGCACTGGATGCTCCCATGATTTGGTCTGTGGTAATTACCAAGACAGAACATATTGTCAAACTTAACCCAATGCATCGGTGCAGGTTACTGCATGCTGCTGGTGCACTGCTGGACATGCTGCTGTGCATGCTGGTGCTGGACATGCAGGCCGTCTCACAGGGACTAGCTTGATGTGTCAGACTGATCCTGGAATCTCTCACCTTTCATGCACAGCGCATAAAGTGTACGGCACAATCTCAAATCGCCAGAGTTATAATTGTTGCATGAGCTGAGAGAGATGATTTTAACATGCTGCCACAAATACCACATCATCTAGTACAAATCAAATAACCTCCAGACATCATACACAACATCTGAGATGTATGACTGCTTTTATAATGAGCATGAAACTGTGAAGGACCTCTGCAGTGGTTAACATGCAGAAACACACAACAGAGCTGAATGTGTCGGTTACCTTCTGCGTCACAGTGGAGTTTGAAATCTGGACAACACTGCTTGTACTTCACACAATCAGGGTCGCAGCTGCACAGCCGGCCTCTTTTAAAAGCTTCTCCACATCGCCCGAGACAGGAGTTTTCTGTTGCACACAAACACAGCAGGCTTCAGTACAAGAGACACACACAGTGGTGCCGAATGTATCTGACAAACTGAATCATCAAGCAGCGTTTATAAGATATATTCAGACCACGTATGAAATGTTGCTCCCAGCAAGGATAGAAATCATACACTGGCTTGAAAACTGCATTTAAATTGTGCACAAAATTGCATTTGGCAAGTTTCTAGGGAAGAAAGCAGAGAAAAAGTCTCACTTGTGGTGCACTGAGATTCAAAATCGCTGCAGCACTCCCCATAAGCCAGACAGGTGAAGTCACACTGGCACATGTAGCCCCTGTAGTACTCAGCACCACAGCGACCTTTGCAGCTCGCTGTTATGAGGGGCATAAAAAGGAAAAAACATCGTCAGAAAAGTACACAAAGTACAAAAATAAGATCCCATTTGCCCCAGTAACAGGTCTGCTTGAGGACACAGTCGACACAAAAGTGCCAAAAATTGATTTCTGACGTAGTGAGAAAAACACAGTGCAGCCTTCGGTTTCCTCTCTAGTAAATAATTATTAACAGAGTAAACATGAGCGAGTACAAACACAGAAAACATATACGACATTCCAGGAAAAACCTTTTACAAAAATACATTTCTGGCACAGAGTGTTAAAGAATGAAACTAAGTTAAATGGTTCTCTATTCAGTACTAATGTAAATTATACTTACTCTGACTGGAACTGAATTTCAAAGCACACGCCAGCAGAACAACAGCATAAAACAGTGTGGAAGACATCCTCCTGTACATCTGAAACACACACACATAAACAATAAATACATTTTCCATTATGACTGATTCTATGTTCACACAGACAGTCTTGATCTGTAGCAGCAGAAGACCAGTTGTGACCCACCTTGCTCGAGCCTCCGTCTGAACACTGCTGATGCTTTGACTCAGGCTGCTTTTTAAAGGCTCACAGAGTCCGGTCCACCTCCTGTTAATTGGCGTATCCGGTCTAATTAAAAGTGTGATGATCTCACAGGCTGCAGGGAGGGTCCTCCAGTCCAGACCACAGGTCCAGACATCACGATTCCCCACAAACAGCTGGAAGCACATCAACACACACATCTGTGCCAGACAGACGGCTGACTTTACACGCTTCCGAGGAAAAGAAAAAAGAAAAAAAAAATCAGTGGTTGGGACTTGCTGCTTAGTCACAAGTGCGAGAACTGGACGCTGACATCATGCCAGACTTTGGAGGTTTGTTAGATCAATACCATGTGGACGGTCAAACAACTTCTTTTTCCTTTTTAACATGTGATTGTTTATTTGGATCCCTGTTGGTTGCTGTATTGGCAACAGCTACTCTTTCTAGAGGTCATTTTAAAATAACATAACAATGTGTTTGCATTTATATTGTCTACAGCAAACAATAGATTTATACCTTTTTTTAAATTAAGCTATTAATAAATGATAGCTTGGGGATAAAACTGTTATTGTATATTTTACATGTCAACAATTTCATTTTGGATTATTTAAATATTTATCTTTAACATCTACTGGTCTACAGCTGAACTTTTTTTTTTCAAAGTTATTTTTGGCCTTTTTGCCTTTATTGTATAGGACAGTGAAGAGAGAGACAGGAAAGTGGGTGAAGGACCTGCAGCAAAGGGCCACAAGCGGGATTCAAACCCATAGCCGCTGCATCAGGGACAATAACCTCTGTACATGGGTCACCAGCTCAACCAGGTGAGCTATAGCGGCATACAGCTATGAATTCTGTCTACTCCAATAAAATACTGACCAAAAAAAGCAAAATGTAAAATGTTACTTCATCAGTCTGCAGAAAGTGTCTTTAAACTGTTAAATAAAGGTTTTGAAGTTGTGTTTTATCTTGAAGTCCCTCTAGAGTCACCGATCAAACCTCTAAAAGTCCTGTCTGTGGATCAGGGTTACATATGTGAACGTTTTTCGAAGTAAATATTTCCATCCTGCCCCAAAGTGACTTGGATGTAATTCTTTACACCATGGTTGTCAAACTCAAATACGCAGTGGGCAGAAATAAAATACTCGATATTTATTTAAAAGATTGACTACAGTTGTACATGTTTTCTTTCTCTGCACATATATAATGACAAACTTTTTCATCTGGAAATAAACTTAAGTTTTGCTTAAACATTGAATCTGGAACAAGCAAAGCTTAATATTATGAACACATGAGAAATCAAATTTAAAATCAGAGACACATCAGCGGCATTCATTTCTTTGTTTTTTTTTATGGATAAAATAGCAACAATTTTTATGCCTCTCTTTGTTTGTTACCTTTTGAGTTAATTTTCAATGGAAACCTTTTTCCACAGGCCAACAACAAAACAATCAAATTAAAAGAAAAAGAAAAAGAAAAAAAAGTACTTAATGATAAAGAGAAAAAAAAATGTACTTAATTTTTTCCAAGGAAGGGACATTTGCGGGTCTTCATTGACATGCCAACACACCAGCAGAGCATTCTGGGATGTGTAGTATCAGCGGTGCTACATACCAGCTCTAACAGACATTTGAAATAATCTTGCGAGCCAAATATAATGACATTGTGGGCCAGATTTTTCCCGTCGGCCTGAGTTTGACACCTATGCTCTACGCCCTTGCCTTCTTTTAGATCAGATCTATGAAGTCCACCCATCCCTCTATCAGTCGCTGCAGCTCCAGCACTTCAGCTCACCTACGACTTTGCTTAACCGTTGTTAAACTGCTCAGAAACTAAATTTTACTACACGTGAAACCCCAAAAGTCTGAATCTGTGTTCTTGAGACTGTCATCAACACTCAGTGGATTTAAGGTGGAAATGCACAGACGTGACTTCTTGTTTCACTCGTGACCTGCCACCCGGCAAAAACAGCAGCTGGACATGTTATCGAGGTGTTTTCAGCAGGGCAGCTTTTTAAAGCTGTGATTATAACACACAAACAAGGATGAGAGAGTTCACTGGTCGGTCATTCTCTGAACCACTCAGAAGAAGCTGCAGCAGTTTCTGGACCAGCTCAGTGTGCTTCTTTTACATTCCTGTCAAGGTCTGAAAGGGGCAGAAAGATCCAGCAATTCACAAAAACAAGACAAAATGAAACCTATTCTACTGAGCATCCTGCTTCACTTGTTCCATCTCAGGACCCCTCAGACTTATCTTCTTGGAAGGGCCATTGTCTCCATGTTGGAAACAACAAGGTAGCTAGTAATCCTGATAATGACATTTTAGACAGCGTGTTTACATGCACTTAAGACTTTACAGCAGTCTATCAGGGTTTACTGCATTTGGCTGGGATTCCTTTCTGAGTTTATGGGATTACTGGGTGTTTTTCTCACTGCACAGGAACAGCAAACAGGATCCTTCTTAATATGCGAGACCGATTACTGTGTTGATGTATTTTAAAAATTTGGGGCTGGTCTGCATTGTGGGCGTTTTGTAGATGGGAGTGTTGATGGACCATATCATGCGTCTGGTATTTTCCCATCCTGTCATGGTCCAATTAGAGGAAAACTGCTCATTAGTGCACTTGTGTTAAGGCAGCAACAATAACAGGATCCGGCTGGGGTGACCAAACAGTCAGGTAAACACAGACGCTGAAGGAAAAACCCACACAGCACTTTCCCTACTAGAACATTATGAGCACAGAATGCATCATATTAATCTGAAAAAAAAAAACCCAGAGCAGGTCATTGCCACACTAAGAAGCTGAAAGTTCAGAAAGTAGAGTCAGCATGCCCCCTTGTGTTTACAAGTTTCGGTGCTGCCGTGCGATAGTCTGACATCCGGCAGCTCAGGAGAGAAGTGTTTCTGCAGCGCGTTGCAGAAAACGACCTAATTTAAGTTTGACAATTAAAAGTTTTGTGGTGTGGGAGCTGTCTTATCTCATCAGACGACTGCCTCTGGAGTCTCTGGAAACTATTCAGCCTGCTTTCCGGAGTAGAATAAGTTTTTGTGTTCAGAAAAATAAACCGCAGCGACATACAAGATACAGCAGCCTAAAAAAAAACAGAGAAACCGACTTGACTCACGTGAATAAATAGATGTTCTGTTTCTTTATTACGATGTGCCAAATACTCCAGTGGTGCAACTCTGAGCTGAGCTTTACTGCACGTCCAGCTGACTTCCTGTCAGTTTGTGTCAATCCCACGTGAGTCTTTTTCTCACTAAATAAAAGAAATCATGTCACATATACAGAGGCTACAAGGTGCTGCAGTTGGTAGCACTGTTGCCTCGCAGCTAGAAGGTCGCGTCCCAGTGAAGAACACCCGGGATCTTTCTGCGTGGAGTCTCCATGTTCTCCCCGTGCAGCGTGGGTTCTCTCCGGGTTCTCCGGCTTCCTCCCACAGTCCAGAAACATACTGAGGTTAATTGGTGATTGTAAATTGTCCGTAGGTGTGAATGTGAGTGTGCTTGGTTGTCTGTCTCTAAGTGTAGCCCTGTGATAGACTGGTTACCTGTCCAGGTGAACCTGCCTTCACCCTGAGTCAGCTGGGATAGACTCCAGCCCCCCATGACCCTGGTGAGGATTAAGCGATGTATAGATAATGGATGGATGGATTTACAGTTTACAAAATGTATAAACTGGACGCTCAAGCAAGCTTACAAGATAAAACCCATTCAGTCAGTAAGAATATCTGAAGTCTTGACAACTACACAAAGAACTAAAGAATTCTTTTTTGATCTTAAAGCTATTTTCACTGTTTTTTACAAAAAGTTTGATGATGCGACTTCCTCTCTATCATTTCATCCTGACAGTTCACAGACCTGTTCAGCTCCCATCGAGCCCACAGAGAGGCAGACACCGGGCACCGAGGGACGCCCAGCAAAAGGCAGCAATATGACCGAGAGCAGGCATAAAGTGCTTATTACCACAGATGGATGTGCCACACTCTGGATCTCCTGGGGAGATTATAGGACCGCTGAGGGGGGAAGTAAGCTTGTTTTCCTGGATCCAAAACTGTGTCTGTGCCTTGTGAGCGGTGGAGGCCATCTTCTGTATTGGCAGCTTTAATCAGCCAGTCTGCTCGAGCAGGAGTTAAGCTGATTTGAAAGAGGCCGATGAGAGGCACAAGCAAGGGGACGCACAGGAGGAGAGGTGATGGAGAGCATGTGGATGCACACAGGAGATAATTTTCGGTCTTGTTGAAAGAAAGACTGACAATAGCGGCTCGGCAACTTTCTGGCTCTGTGCGAAAAAAAAAAAAGAACACACTGAAGTTGAGTTCAAAGCAGGAAACAACACAACAACCTCGCTCTGCTGTAATCAGACAACAGCCTCAGCACTTTGTCTGATAAGCCTCCATGCTTTATTTCAGTTTGATTTCCTTTTACACTGAAATAAATCTGCACAACACAGGCTTCGTTAGGCAGCTGGAAGAGGATCAGACAGCTGAGATGACCGAACCAGCGACAGCCCTTCGTGTTGCATCTGCAAACTGAAATTGTGAAAACGCCTGTCGAAACCTTTTTGTTTGCAATGTATTGATATGATGAATGAGGACATGATCAGAAAGAACCTTTAGAGGGAGACAAATGAGAGCATATCGGCTGGTGTCACAAGCAACCCTCGAGCGGGATAAAAATAGGCACATCAACAGGTGGCAGGGACTGATGATACATAATTAAATTCAGCCGCTCATTTCATTTTATTTGGGAGATTTTTACTGTGGATTAAAGGCTCAAACAATTATCCCCCCCTTTCATTTGTGTTTGCAGATGGAAGTAAGGGACGCTGCCAATCACACTGTTGACAAAAACAGGTTTTTGTATAATCACACAGCTTGTATGTCGTCCTCCAGTTTGTTATCTCACAGTCAACACGGGGATAAGAGAAATCTGGTTTTGGTCTTGTGACAAATCGAACCGTCAGATATCTTGAAAACGTCTTGCTTCGTGACTTTTCCGTCGAATGTTCTCTTCATGGCTGCGGCTCGACTTAAGCCTGAAGGTGGAAGTGGTGATAATCTAATCTAAACTACAGCGCAGGGAATATGCGCTAATTATAACTCCAGCTACACACTGTCTTTGACATTATGTTCTCCTGCAGCCTACTGATTTCAATATTGCATCTTTAAACATCAGATCGGGCGTCAACACCTCCAGCCGAGGACTCTGACTGCTGTCTCTGATGTGTAACAGCGCCTGAAAGGACAAGTGAAGGTGCACAGCGGTGAGTCAGAGCAGCAGGTATCAACCAAAACATCAGCTGCAGGTATTTTTGTACATTTCAAATGTCATCGGAAGTAGTGGCTGGCTGCAACCTCAATCTAAAAGAAGTGAATCTGGAAGTTTTGTCCATCACCAACCACGTTTTTAAATTCACTCCCTGGTTGTTGGTTGTGAAAACTAACACAACACAACATTCATCACTTTGCACAAGCGTCTGCTGTTTCATTCTTCTTCAAGTCACATAAAACACAACTGACTGGTTTCAGAGCTGTAATCCACTTAAATTTCAAAAGCAAAGCACTAAATGTTCTTCACAGTCAGTTCAGGAAATCAGCAGCTACGTGGTGATAATTAGATTTCATCGTTGTACGTTTCTCATCAATACATTCACTTATTGAATTACAGAACAGCACAGTGCAGACAGTGTCATGCCACCGAAATGATCTATAACCTCATCTGATTTTCACATGTAAGAGTCTGTATCTGCTTCATTATCTTCTGAGAACCTCCTCATGAGCACCGCATAACTCACTATTACTTTCAAATGAGCTGCTCCATATGTATGTTTCAGGCCTTATTGATGAACTGATGGAGAAGACAGCTTTACGTTCTCACAGCCTGCTGTCATCACCTCCTTCAGGCCTACTGTCACTATCTCAGCCATCTTCTCTGGCTGTCAGGAGGAGGTTGGTGTGGAGGTAAATATATTCCTGTCGCTCACCCCTTGAAATATATCCTGCTAGTGTGACAGCAGTAGCGTTCGAGCTGCACTCCTGTTACATGCACGTATCTGTTGATTTGCAGGATTAGACATCGAGGTTAAAGCTGTCATAAAATTAAACTTCAAAGATCATATCCCAAGATGATCTACTGACCTGCAAACCACCAAATCAGTGCTTTGCTAAGATGTGTAAAATTAGCACACAACACACTGCTTGTACTTAACTGCTTATTTCTACATTTATTTATAGTCAGAAAGGATCGTGTCTTTTTTTAGCCAGAAAAAGCCGGCGTTCCCTTTCAATCACACAAACCCTTAACTGTGCTACAACTAAGATCCGGTGACATTAGAAGATAAATGGAGCCTCCTTTCTTACTTATCCCACTGCACCCTGTGTGGGTTTTCACTGAAAGACAAGTTTATCCCAAAGACACAAAACAATTTAACAAAATGACTGTGTTCTGGCTCTAAACTGCACCTGTATGCATAAAGAAAGCACACATGCACAGCTTTCCTTGTTGATGACAAATAGTAAACACCTGTGAGACCCAAGGAGCCCAACAGTGTGGACTAGAAGTCAATATGATAGATGAGCACTGATTGAAGAGGACGACAATGAAGCTGTGTTTCTACTGTGTGTTTGCTTTTATCTCAGCAGAGCTCTCCTGACGCTGCACTTTGAGTCACTACAGCCTCCCTGATCCAGCACCATTATCTAAAAATCTTTATTTTAAAGTCTGGCGGTGATCTCGAAGGTTTTAAAGAGACGCATTTAGATGGAGCACAGCAGCATCACAAACATGAAACCTTGGCTTCAGTCAGGGTAAATGTTTTATTCGTTTATTGAAGCTAGATGTTTGACAAAAAGAAACTGTACACGTGTCATGTTCAGTGTAACCTGGCTGAGCTTTTAAGTTCAGGTTTAAATAACAAAACAACTCGATTAAACAGATACAGAATAAAAACAGCTATACATAAAAGGCGGTTTCTGTACATATGCATATACATGAACCTTTGTTTACTGTATGTATTGTCCATGAGTGTGTACGCATTAACATATCAATGCCAGTGTGTACACCGCACATACATGTAGGCTACGGATGCTGCGATGTAGCACTACTGACAATAACCACAATATTTTAAACATCTAGTATTGATATTAAGGTAATACACGTACCATAATTCATCCATCATCCATCATCTATACACCTTAATCCTCACTAGGGTCATGGGGGGCTGGAGTCTATCCCAGCTGACTCAGGGTGAAGGCAGGTTCACCTGGACAGGTAACCAGTCTATCACAGGGCTACACTTAGAGACAGACAACCAAGCACACTCACATTCACACCTACGGACAATTTACAATCACCAATTAACCTCAGCATGTTTCTGGACTGTGGGAGGAAGCCGGAGAACCCGGAGAGAACCCACGCTGCACGGGGAGAACATGGAGACTCCATGCAGAAACCGGAACCGGCAACCTTCTAGCTGCGAGGCAACGATGCTAACCACTGAGCCCACGTGCCATCATATCATACATAATTAAATAATATATAACATAAACACAGTAGGTGGTTTAATTTCACATTGTACTGATGGCAGATTTTAGGCCTTGTTGGTCTTCTGATTATCAATTCATCTGGTTGCCCCATCGTGATCCAATAATTACAGCTGTCCTTTTTTATGCTTTTGTACAGTTTCAGTCTCTTTCCTCACCTCTTTATACGAGTACTATGGATGGAATTTGTTTGCCAAAAAGAGCCAAAACACAATAAACAAATTAGAGATGCATTTGACCGATAGCATGAGCACGAGTTGCATTTCTTCCACATTTTTTATAACATGAGTTCCTTTGGCCACAGTAATTGTATGTTGAAAAACTGATATTGTGACGGCCCTAATGTAGGAATATATGTGACAGATGGAATTAAATGGATTTAAAATTCAATCATGAAGTAGCTTAAATAAGGAGCTGGAGCATGCTGAAAACAGAACATGTTAGGAGATGCTTTATTTAGCAAACCCAACAACATTTCATGATGCACAATACAATTTTGAGAAACCACAACAACATCTTGCGAAATGGAAATGGCAGTAAAATCTAAACCGACCTGGTATCTGTCCAGTGATTAAGAATCTCTGTCCCTACTTTGTTAGTTTGTGTTTTCGGTCACGTTATGGGATTGTTGTTGTGTTTTACACCTCAGGCTCACAGTAGAAACAGAATAAAAGTGCATGACAGTGCAGAGTAGGATGATTTTTTTTTTTTAATTTTAAAGGTTAAATTGGGCAGAAACTGTCAGCCACCAATACTAAACAAACAAAAATGAAAATACTCTTCAGATAAACTATAGTAAAAGAGGCCACAGAAGTTACCAGAAGACTAGTCTTTGTCTACCTTTTGTTATATTTTGTTCATTTTATTACGTTTCTCTATACTGAACTTTGGGGGGCGTTACCCGGGAAACATTCACCCAATGGGCTGCTAGTATCCACTCTTAGGCCCGCCTTTATGTGGTTGCTATGCCTACTCCGCGTTTCTCTCTGACTGACGGACCCAGTAGCCAATCAGCGTGCAGCAGGGTGGGAGTTTGCGCTCGCGCTGAGAGCTGCCTGCTGGATTTCTACTATAATGCTCGAGCCGCTGAGGGCGCGCGCTGGTGTCGGACCGAGGCTGCCCAAAGACCGAGGATGGAAAATGTTCTGTAGGCGCTGTGTGAGAACTCTGTCCAGGTAATTAACTGCTCCTTGTCTTTCCTGCCCCCTCTGTGACTCGGAGGACTGCGCTAGCGCCCGGCTGTGGGAGATACGGAGCTCCGGTGGACACGCTTGTTTGACATATGAACGGAGGGAAATGCGGCTAACGCTGGAGGCACAACTTAACAACTAAATGTACGGGCTGGAAATGCACCGTGTAGCCCACAATGTGAACTTTAGCTGTGGGTAGAGGAATTTAAAAACGAGCGTGATACACCGAGGTGTGTCCCGGTGTGTTGTTTAGTGACTGTTGGACTTCATGTGTCTGGTGGCTCCAGCTCAGAGGTTATTTCTGCGGTCTGATGCTGCTTCGCTGTCATTCTGGGCATAATGAGGATTTCTAGTCATCCAGTGGCCTGAAATGGAAATCACAGAATTTCACAGAACAAAAAAATAAAATGTTTTTCTTGCACTCCTTTGTGCTGAGGAATTTTACTAGAAAAGTTTATACCATTCTGTAAATCTGTGCTTTAGCCAACACAGGACTGGTGTTGATATTTAACATAAAAAAAAAAAAGACATGTAAGTCACTGTGACTAGGATAATCAGATGCTGGACAATAGAGCTGAGCTGACAAGCTAAACTCACCTGATGATAACATCAGCTACACACAGGTAATGGTCAGGCTCACTTAGATATTAGAAAACCCTTCAGCAAACCCACAAACTGCATCAGAACCAGTCCTGCTTTCGCTGCTGGACGTCACCGCTCAGAGACACATTATGGGGTTTCTAGGTTAGCTGGAGTGAGAGCTGTTCATCACTGCAGATGTTGACTGGCCTGTGCTACACGTCCTGCGTTAACTCTTCCAGGTGTGGCAGGTATTTGTTGGAAAACCTGACCAGGAGACGAGCCTGTGGGTGCAAACAAGATGACTAAGAACAAACTGTTCAACACTTTCAGCTGTAATCTGACGTTCCAGTTCGATGCTGTCTTGAACTGTTGCTGTATTAACTGGCAGTGCAGGATAGAGCTGAACAACTCATTGATTAGGAATCGACTTTGTGCATCTTACTCGAGGTTTAACCTGCTGTGTCAATAGTTGGACAAATTCACGCCGTCCTCTACGTGTGATGGTCACGCTTTTCATCGCATTTCATGTGGTGATGCTCCGGCACGTGTTTTAATCTATTACACAGTGAACTAAAGCTTGAGTTAAAAAGAAATTAAACCGCAAATCAAATTACAATTGTGATGCAGGATCAAGGTTCTCCTTTACTAGCTTGGCCGTTTTTGTTTTATAACTTGAAAGACAAAATCTCTGCTCCAAAATATGAATTGTTCTGTAAATTCAAAGGAAGGAGCCTCAAACAAGCCTATTAATCAGATTAGCATTGAGCCACAACCTAAACTGTTATCAGATGGGAGCAATGGTAGAAAACACTAGAAAATAAAAACATTCTCATATTTCAATTGTGGTTTCTAAAATATTAGATTTTTAGTTATGAATGTGAATACAGGGGGTTTCATGTTGGCCTGCTGCTCTGTGACCACAGCGTTTGAATCTACAAACCTCTTTCTCTCTCCACGTTTCCTGTCACTTTCTACTTTACTCTGTCAAACACAGACAGAACAGGATGAAATCATCTTTGACAAACATTCAGATTGTCTGTTGTGTGTTAGTTTACAGGACAGTAAATCTACAGAAGTCAAAGCCACACACTTGTTTAAGCAACCTCTGGGTTTGATGGTTTCACTGCATCACTTTCCTGACAGCACGAGTCAACCACTGTCTGGTTGCACCAAAGAAACCAGTCTGGAATTCCCCTCTGAGATGTTCGGTTTTTCACTCTGACATTTGACTTAGTATGCAAACAGCTATAACTTAAGCCGCAGGGTTTGCATCTTCAGCCTGTAGCACAGCTGTCTTCTGGTGCTGCAATGGTCCGTCTGCTGGTTTTGTTTTTCTCTCTCTGTTTCTGAAAGCAAATGGCAGGAGTTGAGAATAGTGCTCTCCCTCGAGCCTCGACTTCAACAGGAGATATTCCCTCCTCAGTGCTGAGAAACTGAGTGGGATGGAGAGAAACGAGTTAAAAGACTGGGTTTACTATCATTTATCTGTTTGTCAGGAGCAACAGTTGTCTTTTTTTTCCTCCTCTCCTCAGTTTACAGACACAATCTTGACATTTGATGGCTGTTTATTCTGTTCATCCTCTGACCAAGGACAACCTGTACGTCCACGTTGACCAGCACTGTGTGACGTGTTTACTGTGCCAAGGGTTTTTTTAATTAAATTGGCGGTTTTGACATCAAAACAAAAGAGTTTTTAAAGATGTTGAGAACCTGGTGTTAACCTCTGGATAGGGTTTGGCTTTAATTTTGCAGCAGTGATTCGTTGATTGATCGATAGCTGCAAACAGTAAGTGTTCAAAAATGTGATTTTGCAAACACAAATGACAGAAATTCTGCTTTTTCTTGTTTTATGTGGTAGTTAGCTCAGTGTCATTGGGTTAAATGAACCACTTCTGTGCTTTCTGAGAAGTTTGGCTGGCCGTTTGTCACTAGGCGTGTTTCTGTGGGTGATGATGGATAGAAAGCTGATAATTGGTTGAACCCAGTCGTGACATTTTTGTTTTCATCTCAGTGAAACGATGACATTCTTCTATTTTGCGAGATGTTGGCAGTGTCATAACACACTTGTTGAAAAACCAAAAGCAAGGACGCCTGTGAATCGCTCCAGCTGAGATACGTACCTGGTTATTTATGCAGCCACAGACGGTGAGGAGGCTGGCCACCTGAGAAGGCCATCGCCCAAACCTCTGGTGACATCCTCAAGCTTTTGCTGACTGGCGGTTTTCCTCACAGCTTCGCAGCACACAGCCAGCTACTAAACCACAAGCACTCCTGTAAAGCCTGGTTTTTACCCCTTGCTTGCAGAAAGGAGGGCGATGAGAGGAGCAGGTGAATAAGAAAAGCCCCCTGTTTTGCATTTAGATTTGAAAGGGCTAGATGTCTGTGCTGAGCCGACGCTTTATGACAACAACCTGCTGAACGGTCCTGTTGCTTGACGACTGAACGCTCATGTGCACGCAGCTGCAGCCATGCATATCTGATCAGCCGGGCTCCTCAGCATCCCTCACGACTCCTCTTTCTCTTTCTTTGACCCATAAAGATCTTATTACTATTACTTATTGTGATCCTGCCTTCCTCCTTCCCTATTGGCTCTCGTACAACACGTTGCAGGGTGCCCATGACAGATATTAATTATACATGTGTAGCCTGTCATGTGGGCCAGAGTGCTGCAAGGCCTCCCCTCGTCTCTGCCAAGCAGGGCAAGACCCAGAGGCAGGAAATGTGAGGCAGGAAACAGTAAAGCTGACCTGTTGCGTAATGAAAACATAAACAGAAGTCGTTCAAGTCAGAGCTCCTGATCTACAATGCAGTCCATATTAGCATTATGAGATATACATGGAGTGGAGTTAGAAGTTTAGACGGAACAGGTGACGACCTGCTGGGAAATCTTGTAAAAGCACAAAACCGTGACCTGTGCCTGAGGTTGTGAATGAGTCCAGCCAAGGTCCTCTGGTAGCAGATGGGAGGATCCTGGGGCAGGATGATGGAGTGGGCTCGCCCCTCCGGCTCTGGTCCTGGGTCTGTTTCTGGGTTACATTTCATGCTGTGCTCAGTAGGACAGCGTGATAAGGAGAAGGGAATTATAAAGAATATTATATTACTGGTTTACCTAACAGCCGCATGGAGGGTGATTTCAATTTGAGATTATTTTAATTACCTCAGAGTTGAACCAAAATCAGCCACGAGGAGCGAAACCTCTAATTAAACGACAGGCTGCATGTTAATTTAAAGTTGGACTCGGGAATGATCTTCATAATCTCTTGCTGTAAAATGCATTTAAAATGTTGTTTTATCTTTTTCCTATTTATTTTTCACGTAGCAGATATCAGATAACTACAGCTCAGGCAATTTGTTAATTAATCAAAGTGCAGGAAAATTTTCTACTTCAATTCCTAATCATAGGTTTATGAAGTAATTTATTAAGTCTAATAAATCGAGTATGTGTTGGTTTTGGACTGTTGGTCCAACAAAACAAAAATAAATTAAACAGCTTGTTCTTTAGATAACAAGATGGAACAATTAGGCAGGAATCATGAATTAAACTTAACCTGACAAGTCGTTGGAGCTAAAATGTCACATTTTAACATTTGCTTCTCAAATGGGATAATTGTAGAGAGACCATCATGATGGCTCTCACTCACATTTACAGTCAATGTAGAATCACCAGTTGGCTTCAGCACATCTGTGGACTGTGAGAGGAAGCTGGAGAACCCGGTAGGAACAGGCAGAACACGCACACTCCACTTTTCTTTGGGTTAAAGACTGTAATCGTTTCCGACGTCCAGCTAGACTAGAGTTGTGACCTTTGGCATCGGGTTATAGTGATGAGCACTTTGTAGATTTTCTAAACTAAATCAATTATTGATAGTTTAAAATAATCATTTAAAAAACTGA
>NW_007578786.1:137788-171059 GCF_000690725.1 Stegastes partitus
GAAATGGAAGTGAACATGTCTGGTTTGTGAACAAGGGGCTTCACTGAAAATAGAAAAGAATACAAAAAGAGAACAGAGTTGGAAGTTAGTCCTCAGTCTCTGTTTACATGCATTCATCTGCAGCGTTACATCGACTCAACACTGTCCAGCGTGCTCATCTGTAGCTGTGTACGGATCTGGACGTCCGGCCTCTGCTCTCACACAGCTGGTCATGCCAGCGCTTGGACGTGATGCTCGGCTGGCACATTGTCATAGACTGGACTGGAGCTGCATGCTGCACTGACAAAAGCACATTCAGGCCAGGACAATGGGGAGCTGACAGCCCGGGTTGTGTTTATCACTCCGCTTTTTCTTTCTCTTTCACTGCCTCCTCCTGTTTATTGTGTTTGCTGTCTCACTGCTTCTCTCTCCCTCTGTGTCTGTCTCCGTCACTGAAGGCACGAGCAAACGTTCACCAGGCAGCCGGTTTACCGCTTTAAGAGAATAGCTGTGCACACTGTTGCTTAGTCATTAAATACAGGGTGTAATTCAGCCATCATGTCGGCGGTGATGTGATTGTTGGTTTTAGTCTGTCATCATCAAAGTGCAGACTGTGTTTTAGTGTGCTTTTGTTGACGCGTTTGGCTTCGTAGGCTGTGCTGAAGATGTCAGGGTGCTGAATGTGTTGTCTGTGATTGTAGTAATCATCTTTTTCTTATAACAGACAAACAATGAATCACTGGAAGGATCTTGTGTGTCTAATAGGATCAGGGTTTGATGTGGACCACTGATCTGATCTTTAGCTTCAGGCTACAGCTTCCCTGACTGATCTGCTGGGTTGTTCTGGACTGGTCCCAACACTGATATCCATACATATTACATTTACACAAAATAACACAGAGGCAGAACAGTTTCTGACATTTCAGAAGACCAGAGAATGTTCCTGCATTTAATCAGGCGGTTCTGCTCGCTAAAAGACGTGAATAATTATTTCATTGTTAAAGCTGGTTAGAGCTGGACGTTTACACATAAACGAACATCTGGTTCTTGCCAAACAATACAACAGGATTCTGATTAAGCCTACCAGTGGCAAGTAAATCTGTCTGTCTTTTGTAGACCAGAGTTTTAAAGCTGGTGTTTTACTGTTTTTAGTAGCATAAAACATAATGAAAGTGCAAAGTCTGGTTGTATGAACAAACACCAAGGTTACTCCCTCTCTGGCTTGTAAACAGTCCGTCATATTGCTTGATGATGGAGCCTCTTTGCCCTGAATTGGTCCAATAATCCCGTGTTCAGGTCAGCCACTCAGAACTTTAGCCTCAGTGCAGCATACAGCTTCACTCCACGTGCTTTCTTTCTTTATTTAGAAATTATAATATGTTTACTTTTTTCTTTTTTTGCATGTATGAAAATGTGTTGGTCTTTCTAAAAAAAATTAAAATAAACTTTAAAAATAATAATAATAATAATAAATCCATCTTAACTGAAATGACATGCCCAGCCAGCTTTTGATGATGTGGCAGAAAAACCCAGGAAGTGTTCGGGAAAAGTTTCTGATGCTCCGGATGAAAACATAACAAACTCAAAGGAAGGATTAAAGTCTGAAGAAAGTGAGTGATGGCGAACTGGTCGACGGCAGCGTTTGTCTTTAAAGCTGAAACCTTCGACCCAACAACCAACACAGAGATGATTTATAAATAATCAGCAAAACAATGTGGTTGTTTTTCAAGGAAAAGTTAAAAATTCTCTAGTTTGTACCATATTTTATTTAATTAATCTTTTTCGTTATTTAATTCATAGTGTTAGTATATGGATCTATAGTGTGTGTAGCTCTATTGTGTTGCATTTCTCAGCTCTTCCTATTTATAGTTTATTTGTTTTCTCTTCTTCCTGTCACTTCCTTGTGCTCTTTCCTGTATCTGTACTGCTGCAACAAGTGAGTTTCCCCCATTGGTGGTGAAAAATAAAGTGCAGTCTAATCTAATGTAATCTAATCTTCAGCTTTTTTAATATGAAAATTTGCTGATGGTCATGATCATAAGTGATATATGATTTTAATTCAGAGGATACTTGCTAAATTAATTGACTTAAAAAAAAGTACTCTTAAATGGTTGTTGATTTGCTTTCCTACAGGAGCACTGATCTCCTTTCTTACATGACTATTTATTATTATGTGACCAAAACTTCACATCAACTTAATTCAGTTTAACTTATAGCTGGTCTTTGGCTGATTAATTAATCAGTACAAAGTAATTATATGCACATCATGTTGAGGCAAAGTGACCAAAAAATGCATGAAAGAAAAAAGGTAAAATGACCTTGGACAGGTGATGTTTGTTGACACCTGTCAGCCCATCAGGGCGCATGATGTATAAATACGGGTGTTCAGATCCAAGCGGGATCAAAACGTTGGCAACCAATAAATAATTTTGTGGCACTGAGTAAGTGTGCGGGCGAGCCTGTTTTTTCTTTAATCAATGAATCCATGCTCATGCAACGTGTAATCATCTATCAGTTGTTATTCTTTCAGTGGTGACGACAGAGATAGATGTGGAAATATAATGAACCGACATGGTTATAAAAAATAATCTTGTTGTTTAGTACAAAAACAACAAGACTTGTAACTGAACTTGACTGATCGACCCACGCAGATTTTATGTTCATGAAAGAAACTACTAAATGTCCACGGATGCATTATGGCTCTGAATTAGCAGCCACAGCAGTGAGTCATCCCACGCTGGTGGATGCGGCGCAGAAGAGCAGTCGACTGTCAGCGGCGTTGAAGGGGAAATTAGGCCTGACACAAAATGATCTCTGCTCCACGCTTCGCCAAATCAGGTTTAAGACTAATACTGAAGGACGGACGAGCCGATCTGCAGTGCAGTAGACTCCAGCTGCTCCTTGAATCCGGTCTGTTTGTCCTTGTCCTCCCCGTCCGGGTCTCACAGTAATGGCTCTAGACCCGACTGCACTGCTGGACTCTCAGTAAATAACGAATTTATTGCTGTTAAATCAAGTGTGGACACGAAGCGTGCAACAAATTTAGATTTTTATTACCAGTTAATCTGTTGCTAATTTTTGTGATAAATTGGCAAACCAGTGAAAAATGTCATCACTGATTCCTCAAGGGATCTGGTTTTCCCAGGTAGTATTCCAAAACCAAGTTTAAAGGTTGGAACCAACAACATTTTGGCATATTTAGTCTGTCTGACTCAGTTCAGACTGAATGATCTCAACCACTGGACTGGCATAAAATCTGATGCAGATATTTATGTTGTCTACAGGATGAAGTGGAAAGACTTCAGGGATCCCTGCACTGTTTCTCTTGTCTTGTTAAAATTGACCAGTTCTTTGTTTTATTACCAAATGTGTGCGAAACTCACACCTCCCCTCAGTGTTATAGTATGTTAGTTGCAAACATGCGAAACTAAGATTATAAACATTTTAAACATTGTAAAGTCATAACTCGATAATCCGACACTAAATGTAAAACCTTCTGTTATGTCGGATTGTCAAGACGGAGGTCCAGATACGAGGAGGGCTTGATGCTGGAAGGCTCATTAGTTGTTCATTATTGTTCAGTTGTTATAATAACTAGTTTATTGTTAGAACACTACACATCGCTGGATTTCACGCCTAACTGACCGCTTGTGCACGTTCCGGCCACTTCCACCCCGGGGCAGCGCTCTGACGGGGTGGAAGTGTCCAGAACACACAGGCAGTACTTGGCTGCTGATGCTAGTTTAGTTAGCGCTCACACTTCTGTTTCCTCCATCGGTGGCGGTGGGGGAGTGGCAGATACGCTCCACCGTTACCATCCATGTTTACTTCCATAAACACTGAGCACGCTCGCTGCGTGTGACGTCGTCGTGTCCTCTTGTGCGCATGCGGGACACTTTTGGCTCGTATGAAGTTCACACAGCAGATCACATACAAGTCGCATTGAAGTGGAAACGTGAAGGAAGTCACAAAGAAATCCTCATTGAGCATCAAGTCCTGCAGTGTGAACGTAGCCAATCTGTGGGATTGTTCAGTCAGATAATACGCCGTCATCCTGATTGGTGACATTAAATGTCATGTCGGAGTCACAATCCAAGGCTGTCGCTATGTTAAGGCTGTTTTTATGGGTTCTGTTGGTTTTTCCTACAAACCTGTCGAATAGCAGGTTTAGGATTGTTAAGGGTCAGATCATCGAGTCACCGATGTACCTGCTTAATATCACAACATTGGCGTTTTGGTTGTGAGCATGTTAACACAACGATCAGATAATAACGTTTTGCTCAAAGCGTCACGGTGCCCAAGATCAGCCGCACACAGTTTGACGTTCAGGAATCTGAGTGGTTGTGTTGTGCTCCACGCCTCACTGGTTGTTTGTTTCATAACGTGGTTACAAGGAGAACATTAATCTTAATAGACGGATGATTGCCTGGAGCTGCCCGACGTCAGCTGTAACTGCTGTTCTCATTCCTCAACGTATAAACAACATCCATTTTTACTGGCTTCAGATGCAGCACCTGGCTGGGCAGAGATGTCTGGGGACTGTGGTGGACAGAGGCAACAGTCTGACGTTACTGCCTCGAACACATCTGTAGACCTGCTGTCTAAAGGCAGCATTAATAAACTGACTGATTGACAAGTTGATCTGTTAAAGTTAAAATCCGAAGCGGTTTTCAGCAAATAAACTGCAGAAAGCCGTCCCACCTGAGGCTTTGTAATTGTGAATGTAGCTCACTGTGACCCATCGTTGTGAAGCTGCTGCTGCATGCTTCAGAAAGCCCTCTTCATCCGTCTTACTTCTGCCTAAGCTGCTGTGTCACTTAGCTTTCTGCTGCATCTTTCATTTTGTCCTTCAGCTGTTCAGAGGCTTGTTTATGTTTACCCATCTGATTCTGCAATATGGCTTTGTTTGCTTTATCACCGAGTCTCACCATCCGCCCACCTCGCCTCACTCATCTCTGTTTTTCACCTCTACCTGTCCTGCTTTTGCTTCTTTCCGCCGTTCCTTTGCATCACTTTCCCTACTCCCATCTGCTTTGCTCCCTGAGCTCGTGACAAATGTGCCTGTTCAGAGGTTAGCCAGGCGTCTTTATTCCACACTCAGCTGTGTCATTACATTTAACCCAATTCCATTTTTATTTTGTGCTTGGAGTCAGGGGAGAGGGAGCTGTTCTCCGGCGTTTGTAAGGAGTCGCACGGGGAGTCATTCCTGCCCAACCGCTCTCATCTTTTCTCCCCACCCAGAGGAGGGAGAGAGGCAGGTGGAGGTGGTGAGGAGGCGGGAGTTTGTGTTGACCTTCCTTCCCCTCCTCCTTCCTTCAGAGAGACATCTGCTCGTGGACCATCTCTGGCAAGAGCAAGAGGAAAGGAAATTAAACAGCAGCGCTTAGTATGGGCGGAGGGGATGCATCATTTATTTCCTGCAGGAATTAAATGGTTTTGTGGATAGTTTTTCCTGCTAGAGGAGACTTTCTTTCACTCCCCCCCATCTGCTTTTTTTTTGAAGCCCTAATTTTTCATGGCAGCCATCTGTGGGGTGTCAGGCAGTGTGAGGGCGGCAGAGAAAGAGGTTAGTGTGACTCCATTGATAAGGCTGCTGGCACTCTCTCTGCTAAATATACGATCCTCTCCTCAAACCTTGTGTTTATTTTCGTTGCGCTATCCGTGGCTGTGCTGCCGCTCCGTCTCCTCGGGCTCTCGGTCTTCCTGCTCGTCTGTTTGTTTATGTGATGCTTTGACCCGTCACACGTTGTCAACTAGCATCAAAAACTAGAGTCGATCGGATGTAAACAGACTGGCAGAAAAAACAGGATTACCAGACACGGATACGTGGCATTTTAAAGTCTGCTTACATGTAACAGGAAACAACACTTTCCTCCCAAACTTGTATTGTTCTTAATTCTTCATGCATTTTCTAAATACTTTACCAAATGTTGATTTCTGCCCAAAGCAACACTAAATAAATGCTATTGGCCCTTTTTTCATTGCACACTTCACAGGAGTCCCTGAAGACTGTTCTTTCTTTTCTGTGACCAATTTCTTCATCTTTAAGAGCAGCTTAAGGTTTCCCTGGATTTGCTGCATGAGAAACTGAGCACAGCTGCTTCTTTTTGAATCGGCCCACGTATCTTGGAAGATATTAAAAGAGCTGAGTGTCTTAAAGAGGCCAGATGTTATTGAAGAAGTGATGCCTTGACATGGACGTGGATGTGCAGTGACCAGTGAATAACACGATCGCTTTGCTTTGATTATTACTGACACAGTGGTCTGCGTTACAGACTTTCCCTCACTGGTATTGCTTCTGGTTTTCTAGGAATCCCTTTAACCCCCTGCTAGGCCATGGCTGAATCCCATTTGTTTAATTTAAGTGTGAGCTTAGGATTGATTTTTATGTACAAGCTGTTGATGTAGTTTTTGTGAACGAATTGCAGTTACCGTAACAAGCTGCGTTTTGTTCTGACGTGTTTAAAATGTGGTGCTGCAAGGTGGAGCGCTGGTTAGCACCGTCGCCTCACAGCTAGTTATCCAGTTCTTGTTATCGTGCTGCATTGGTAGCACTGTTGCCTCGCAGCTAGAAGGTCGCCGGTTCGGGCACCGGGATCTTTCTGCGTGGAGTCTCCATGTTCTCCCCGTGCAGCGTGGGTTCTCTCCGGGTTCTCCGGCTTCCTCCCACAGTCCACAAACATGTTGAGGTTAATTGGTGATTGTAAATTGTCCGTAGGTGTGAATGTGAGTGTGCTTGGTTGTCTGTCTCTAAGTGTAGCCCTGTGATAGACTGGTTACCTGTCCAGGTGAACCTGCCTTCACCCTGAGTCAGCTGGGATAGACTCCAGCCCCCCATGACCCTCGTGAGGATTAAGGTGTAGAGATGATGGATGGATGCTTAAAATGTCTTTTTCTCGCTGGTTGTGCAGTTTTGACATTAATGTTGATTCAGCTATATGTCAGTCACAGGATTCATCTGCACTCACTGTAGAAAACGTTTCCGTTGTCAGAAAAGCAGCAGAAACTGAATTTTTTCATTAATTTTGAAATTATTTTTCCGACACCTGCTGCATCCCACAGCGGACACTTTGACACTGAGGCAACTCAAAACTACAATCTTTTTAAATGTCAAGCCTTTAATTGTGAATCTGTTTAGCGTGTTGAGCGTTTGTGTCGATATTCACTGTTGTGGTTAAACCCAAACACACACGGGGACACACACACACACACTCACAAGAAGACCGAAATTGGTCTTGACATTTAATTTCTGGATAAAAAACGATCTTTAGTGTGAGAAATCAAGGTTGCGCTGTGTCCCACTTCTTCTCTGAGCTTGGTTTGCCTCAGAGCTGATTTCAGCTGAACGTCTAGTTAGAACCAGATGGAGAATGCTGGATGTCAGCTACTTCTATACATCCCACTGTGGGGTCCTGGTGCACACCTCTCTGTCTGTCCTTGTGTTTCTGGATTGTGCTGTGTCAAAACTGTGAGGATTAAAGCGAAGCGGCTAATTAGCTCAGATCTACAGTATGTTCCAATATGGCACACCAGGCTGTCACGAGGAGAAAACAAGTGGCTTTGTCTCCCTCGCCATCATGGAGGGTCTGTTTTTGTCTGCTGTCCCCCCCGTTCTCCCCCTTTCTGCTTGCCTGAAAACCATCTGGTGGTTTGGTCAGGATCGCCGTCCCCCTGCATGGGTATTTTGCCTCAAAAATCTGTCCCGACAGCAGGTGTTGCTGTGGATTAAAAATGTTGAACCATTTGTCAGTGTTTTCTGAAACTATAAAATCTAATCTCCAAAATGTTGAAGAAAAATTCTGGTTGTGCAGTAAAACCATTTGATTAAAGCACTGATACTATCTTACTGTCCTGCCCTTGTGCATATTGGATTTTTCATTATGCAGACCGTCTGAGACACCAGCGATGCACAACCCAGAGTTCAGCTAATCAGCCGACTCGTAGAAAAGGCCAACGATGAAGAATCCTTTGGTGATAGCGCTGTATTAATTAGGACACGCAAATCAGAAATGAGCAAGAAAAAAAAAAAAGTGATGAATGTATTTTCTGTTCAAGATCTGTCATGCTGGCTAAACGTTAATAGGTTCCTGAACTACTCAAAGCAGCCTTTTTACACAACAAACATAATCAGCAACTAATTTTTGGCCATTTAAAGTCATTAGTCTGGCAAAACTATCACAGGACATCACCCGTGTCACGATACAGTTCCTCTGAAAATCGATAAAAAAGGAAATATTGACTCATCAGTGTGACTTGTGTTGTCCCGTTGTCTATCATACAGCCCTGCTCTGCCATGTTTCTGCTTCTCTGTCCTGCTCTGCCAAACAGAAAGCTGTCAGCGGGGCCTCCACCAGTCCCACTGCTCAGCTAATTAACAAGGTGTGAGGTGTGTGTGTGTGTCTAACTGTTTTTGTTTGTATGTGTGTTGCTGCTGCCGCCTGATGCCAGGTCACCAGGCCTGAACAGATCTGTGCCAGTTCAAGGAAAGGCCTGCTGTCAGCACACATACTCACACACACACACACGCAAACACGCAAACACACACACACACACTCTCACACTTGCAAACACACACAGTCAGCAGAATAGCAGATCACAGGAACCCTGTATGAGAGCAGCCCTGGTGAGGAAACACTTACCACTTCATGGATTCTCTTGGAGAGGGCAGGGCCAGATTCCAGAGCTGTGTGCTTCTTTAATGTGTTTGTGTTTCTTTAATTTGTCGTTTAATGCGTGCGTGTTTGTGCACGAGGGGTCAAAAGGTGATGTATGCTGAGCTGCTGCTGCTGCTGCTGCGGGTGTGTTTCCTCCTGATACCGGCCAATTAGAAATGCTGCACTCAAGAAAACGCTGCATTCAGGACAAGTCAGGGGTCAAAGTATTAGAGTACAGTCGTGACTTGATAATCGACCTTTAACAATCCTAAACCTGCTATCTGACAGGCTTTTAGGAAAAACCAACAGAACCCATAAAAACAGCCTTAACATCACACTGCAGGACTTGATGCTCAATGAGGATTTCTTTGTGACTTCCTTCACGTTTCCAGTTCAATGCGACTTGTATGTGAGCTGCTGTGTGAACGTCATACGACCCAAAAGTGTCCCGCATGCGCAGAAGAGGACACGACGACGTCACACGCAGCGAGCGTGCTCAGTGTTTATGGAAGTAAACATGGATGGTAACGGTGGAGCGTATCTGCCACTCCCCCGCCACCACCGATGGAGGAAACAGAAGTGTGAGCGCTAACTAAACTAGCATCAGCAGCCAAGTACTGCCTGTGTGTTCTGGACACTTCCACCCCGTCAGAGCGCTGCCCCGGGGTGGAAGTGTCCCCCGATCACGCCGAATATTCATCATTAATTGGGCCTGAATATCCAGAGAGCAGAAAGTTCTATTGGGACCAGCCCTACTAGTTATTATAACAACTATGAACAATAAATATTAACAACTACTGAGCCTTCCAGCATCAAGCCCTCCTTGTATCTGGACCTCCGTCTGCAGTCCGACAGCCTTGCTTCTAAAAGAAGGTTTTACATTTAGTGTCGGATTATCGAGTCACGACTGTACATGTTTATATGCATTTTCTTATATTCTATCATATATATGATGTCACAAAGTGTGGTTTTCACATCAAATGTGTCCAGAGATTTTAATAATGAGGTAAATGTTTGTGAATGAAATGCCTGTGAGAGAAAAGCTCAGGCTTTAGCTGGTTTCCAACATTTTTCTTTCTTTTTTTTTTTTTTTAGTTGGTTTGAAGGCAGCAAATGTTCTCCAGGCACAGCAGGCCCATGAAGTCAAACTACTGGCTTCTGGGTAAATTTATGTACACGTTCTCACAAAACAGTCAACTTGTGTAGTATTACAACCATTTAATGTACTTCAGCATCCAAATAACCTGCAGTCCAAGGAGTTACTACACAGGTATTGGTGACAGCAGAACTACCTTCGTTACCTTTGGTGTTTTCTGGCAGCAGCTGTTTTCTACTTCAATCAGCATTTTAGCTCATTTCTCCCATGTACACATTCCCTTTGATGGTACAAAAATATGCCTGAAAATAGTTTATTTTTCTGGATATTTTATAAAGATGAGGTATATTTGCTTATGTAGTTATCAAAACTGTTTCCTGCCAGTCCTGTGCTCAGTTTGGGTTTCTAAGGAGCTGGAAAACCCAAAACACATGAAATAAGAGAAATTAAAAACTGTCCTGCAGCAGCACAAACCTCCTGATATTAGTGTTCATTGTGGGTCTGCGTGGGAGTGCATAGTCCTGGTCCCGGTTCAGACCCGAGCAACAGAAACGAAATCCATAAAAGCCCGTTGATGTGATTTCATTTTGACGTACCGAGTCCAGACAAAACGTGCGTATGTAGAAAAATAGACTGCATGTGATTAAAGCACTAATTTCACTGTTGTGTCAGGAAATGAGTGTTACATTAACCAAACAGAGATGTGCTGCTGTAACCTGTGGTGCTGCGGATGTCCACGCTCATTTTATGGATCAGATTCTGACTGCGTGCAGATCGATTTGAGAAACTGCCATTTCCAACCAAGAATGAAAAATAATGTTGTTTAGCAGGTTTACCACTTCCATGTTCCTCAGAGGATGAGATCGCGCTCACAAGCACTCAGCGTTGCACCTCAAAGGAAAGTGGCTTTTAGGCTGCAGACCCTTAAAGAGCCAGAAGCTCATAATAATGCCTGTTAAAGGCTCAGCTGAGGGGCTGCACAACAAAATAACATTTAAATAAAACAACAACTACAATTCATGGAAAGAAACTCAAGTGGAGAATAGAAACATAAAGCTGAAAGCGAACATGATAAGTCCCCTTTTTTATTTATTTTATTTTGTTTAACCAGGAAAAGTCTCATTGAGATTAAAAATCTCTTTTTCAAGAGTGTCCTGGCCAAGACAGGCAGCAGCAGCACAACTGACAGACAGACGAGGTCACAACAGCATCATACAGACATCACTACTCACAATACACGGTGAGCTCACATTTAGAAGATATCAACATATCAGTAGCGATCAGAAACATAACCAGCAAAATAATCATCTGTCAAAACATCTGCAGACTGATGTTTCTGCCTCCAAGTAATTTATAAACACTTTAAAAGTATTTCAAGAGACCAGCTCTTGAAGTTCCAGGTAGAGGGAGCATTTAAAAGTGGTTCAGTTCTAACTTTGGGAACAGACAGTAGCAGCAGATCCTGGGACCGCAGACTGGAACCACTTGCAGCTTTTGAACAAATAAAAACCTGTAAATAAGGAGGAAGCAAGCCTAAAATACATTTATAAATTAAAACATGCCAGGGTTTTTTCCTTCATGTGGTCAAATCTGACCATCCGACACGAGAGTACAACAAACAGTGATGAGTAAAAAACTTAAACTTGGTGATAAACTGAATCTAAAATATCTCTGTAATCCGACACAGACATGAAAGTGGCACCAACGAGTCTTATTTGGACTTAAAGGACAGGCAGGACTTGATTCTAAAGCAAAAACCCAGTTTCAGCTTTAGCCTCTTTGCCAGCTGCTGGATGTGAAGGAGCGACATTTAATTAGATGTTTTTTCTCAATCACAAGCTGCTCTGTTGTGCTTCATCATGTGTTATATGTGTTTTTCTGTAAGATCGTACATATGAAGAGCTCATTTGCAGAAACAGATAACTCCATTTTTGTAGATTTTCAGAAAGCTTATTTTTTTGCTTATGTCTGGTGTAAATGTAGGATTGTTTACGAATACTGTAAATGTTATCATGTGCCAGCCAAAATGAGGCCGATGGATGTCAAAGAAAAGTACGTGTGCGTGCGGCGGTGACACAACTCAAGATCTGCTGCGAGGTTCAAACCACATGTTCACCTGATTGACGGGTTGTGGTTTTAGAAGTGTGTTGTCAGAGACAATTAAAAAGAAGACTACCAACTAGTAGAAACAAGTCTCAACAAACTGAAACTGTTTTGTGTTTGTTTCATGATGAATTCAGCGTGTTTACTGGACCTTGAAGTAAGAAACACTAAATGCAAACTAACCAGTGATTCAGCTTCAATGAACAGAAAGAAGGATCTCACTGACTGCTTACTGTTGTGATATTATTTGTCCACCAAGTAATGCAGTTTGTGCAGTTTTTGAGGGTTTTAAAAAGTCCAGTAAAGATGTATCGTCCAGTTTCACATGCATTTTTGATAAGGTTGTATTCACCAAGAAATGTTGGGGTTCAGTTCATTTTCCATTTGAAAACTAAACGTGTCCCTACTCTGGGGAACAAACTAAATAATGCTGACACAGTTTTAAATCAGGTATCTGCAGCGAACTCATACAGACCGGTGCATCGCCTCGGCCCTGAATTACAAACAAAACCAGATTCTCCTGGAAAAGCGTCGGTAGGTGTGCTGTTAGCCGAGGACTGCCTCCCTCTGTTTCACAAGTGCTCATCATTTCCTCTGTGGTTTCCCTCCATCTCCTCTGCCTTCTTCCCTCCATCGATCTCTCTCTCCTCTCCCCCGTTCCTCCCTGCTCTCTCCCCCGTTCCTCCTGTCACTCCTCCTCCCTCGGCTGCCTCCATCCTCTGAGTTTATCCTTTGAAGTCGTTTGTTAAGCTCCTCGGTGTCCTCCCTCAGGAGCTCCCTTCCTACGCCGAAGGTGTCTCAGGAGTTTTTTACAAAGCCAGGACTCTCTGGAAGCCTGTTTGCGTGCAATTTGCTGAGACTTTGATACGGCGGTTTATTGTCAGAGGGCAGACAAAAGGCTGAAAATAAACACATCGCACAGACTGTTAGTGGAAACAAAGACGGCATCGTGGAGGTCATTCTCTCCTGCACTTATGTGGAGAAAGCAGAGGTCAGACAGTCTGAAAATGAAAAGTCTTGACGTCAGCCTTTTCTCTAAAGCTGCTCTACCTCTTTTTCTTTTTTTACAGATTGCTGTGAATCTCTGAGTGAAGATGGCCTTTTTTCAGAACAACTTCTGGGTGAGTGTCAGAGAAGCGCCTCTAACGATGCAGGACACGTGCATGTGATGGTGACATTCATATTTAACTGGTCTTTAACTGCCTCTTCTAACTTATTCACCTATAATAGCTGAATCACAGCTGTGAGTCACTGATCTTTTCATTCATATTCTCAGTGGGCAGCAGCACTTCTGGCTCCCTGCCGCTTGTCAGGTACACAGGAAGTGCTCGCTAACAATAGAGATCAATTTGGTATTCAGACCTTATTTTCTGCCACATAAAAGCAATCTTGTTCGAGCTGTTGTAGACCGAGATAATGTTCGCAGTGTTATAGAAATGGCTTTTGACGTGCATTATGAGCTACTACTTACTTCAGGGTATTTCGTATGAGTCTGTATATTTGTTGGTTATACTTCTGTGGTTCCTTAACAAGTGCAAGGTTATGTTGTCACGAGGGCCAATGTGATGTTTGAGTTATTGTACCTGAACCTTAAGTCATATTTCTGGATAACTTTTAACAAGTGAAAAATGTTGTGAGGTGGAATTGAAAGTTGTCGAAAATGGAAACAAATAAGCCTTTTTCTGTCTTCTTTTTAAAACAAAATGCAGTCTAAATCAGAAGAAGAAGTTAACAACCCCAAAGGTTGTTCAAGTCAGGTTTTAGCTCACTTCATTTGAACAGATTTGGCCCAAGAACTGTTTGTGTTTCAATAGTGTACCAAGTGACGACACACATGATGGCTGCAAGCTGAGTAAACGGCAGATGCAGCTTTCATTTCTGTGGGACTGCGTCTGAGAGTTTGTTTCAGTTCAACCTCTGGCTGAACTCACCAGTTGTGTTATTTCCCCTCCATCTCTCATCGTTCCTTTATGATGCAGATTTATGCAATATCAGGATTTCAATCTAAAGCTGAAGCATTTAAACTGGATGTGTTTTGCTGTCACTAAAGTTGATCCGGCAGTGAGTCTCTGACCAAACAAGCAGCTTCAACTTAAAATATGTGGCGCTTTCTTATAGTCAGAGCTAAAGACACATTTTAGTCGATGCCATGAAAGCGTCAAGATTTGAGCTCTTGTCTCAAACATCACGACACTCTGGGCCACACTGAGCCCTTCTGTCCAAAACAAGAGTCAGTTTTCTGTAGCAAACGCTTATGTGATTATCAGCTGTAAATATACGAAGTGTGTCAGAAAAGTTTCAGGACTGGTGTCACAGAAGATATAGTTCAAATTCCAAGTTTTCTCCTTCCACATAATCCTCCTGGAGTCTACCACCCTCCTCCAGCCTTCTCTTCATGCCGCCATGCACTCCTGGAAGGATTCTTTAGGATCCTCTCAGCTCCGTCCTCACAGCCATCTTGATGTCGTCCACGTCTTCTAAACGGGTCTCCTTGATGACCCCCTTGAGCTTGGGGAAGAGGAACAAACCCCACAGAGCCAGGTGGGGTGAGTAGGGAGGTTGCTCCAGCACAGAGATGTTCTTCTCAGCCAGGAGCTGTGGGATGCTCAGGGCGCTGTGAGCAGGTTGTCATGGTGAAGCAGCCTCCACTGGTCCTGACACAACTCTGCCTCTTCTCTGAACGAAGCAAACGCTGCAGGATCTCTTTGTAGACGTGCTGGTTGATCATCCTGGAACCTTTCTGACACACCTTGTATAACTACTTCCCTCAGTATAGCCTCACTAGAATGGACGAGAACAAAGAACAGAACCAGCACAGTGGGTGTCCTTAGACTTTATGTATTGATGTTAAGCTACACTAACAACATAAGCAGCCACTTTCATAGAATCAACAGCAGCACCTTCACTAGAGCAAGACAACACAGAGGTGCAGCTCATTAGCAAATGTTTTAGAGCAAAATAAGAGCGTCACAATTTCTAGATACAGTGAAGTGTGCTCACACAAAACACTGCATTACAAGGCGACAGTACTTTTTTCATTCCTGTGGACAGTTAGTGACAACATCAGTGAGCTTGTTGTTGTGTCTCTGAACCTTATTCTTGCACCTCATCGAGGTTGGATGTAGAGTTTTTTAAGGGTCTACCTCCCATGATATAGTTTAGCAACAAGGCTGCGCTGCATGAAGCGGCCACTTTTTGTAGAACTTACAACTGAACTGTTAATGTGGCCGAGCATGTTCAGCTTCAGCCTCAGGTCACTGATTGGGATTCATTTAGGTGTGCATTTCGCTCTTCTATCTCCTCTTTTGTTGTTGTTTGTTTGTTTGACTCTTTCACTTGCGCTTCATTTCGTTTTGACCTCTTGCCGTGACAGACTTTCTGTCTTGCTGTCTCTAGTCTAGTTTGTAGTTAATTAAGATTTTCAAATTGTCGCTAAATAAAAGACTTCAGAATAAACATGCTTTAGTGGAAGTACACAAAAATCTGGTATTTGTAGGTCATTACTTCCATCCCTGAAAAAAAACTAGTCACATAATATGAGTAATTATGGAATTAATTAGATTCATTTTTGCAGTAATTAACGGCCTCATTAGCAGCTTCACACAGATGTGTAAAGTGGAGGAGCGAGACTTTCTTTCATCCCTCCAACACCTCCCTGGTCCCCCATGACTTTGTCAGCTGTTACAGGCTCTCCCTTATTTCCTCCTGTGTCCTCACTTTCTCCTCTCTGCTCTGTCCCAGCACACCTGGCACATCTATTTCAGGTGTGCCCTACTTCTACTTTGCCTTATCACACTTAGAAAAGTCATCAGTGATACTTTTTGCACATTGAAGAAAAATGAGCCACTCTGAGGCGTAATACAGAACATTTATATAAGCTCATTTAAAGTTCTTACTCTCCCCCCCGTTGGCCTTATTTCCAGAGCTGGACCTGAGGCAGAGGGAAGTTATTACCTCCAGATCAGTCCCTGTTCATCTGTCAGTGTCGGGTTTGTAAAATATCTCTGACATCTTGGCCTGCTTTCATCAAAAGAATAAGTTGATTTGTTTTTATTTAAAAAGAAGGTCTGATTATATTATAATTAAAGGCCAAAGCATTGAACATACAAGATACTTAAAACTCTTAGTTCATGGATATATTGCATAATAAGTATAATAAAGTAATATAACTATAGTAATATTGTGGGGTTGGGTATTGTGGCTGTTCAGTATCGTCCTGGACTCTTGTGTTTTTGTTCTTCTGGTGAACATGAGCCTGGATGGTGAATTTACCAACAAACCAGGAGAGAGCAACTGGTAGGTGGCTTCTGGAATACATCTAGCCACCTAAACTAACATGAAGTGTTATTTGTGTGCCTGCATGTGTGTTTACATATATATAACTGTGTTTCCCACGCAGCCTGCTTTCAGACACAAATAGCTGTGTAATACAAATCAGCCCTTTAGTTAATTAGCCAGCGCAGCCACTTGGGAACAAGTCACACACAGAGCCTCGTCTTGTTTGGCTCGACAACATTCGCAGCCGCTCACAAAGCCTCCTCCTTGCACGCTGTCCTTTCCCATTAACTATATAAGAGCTGTGCTCATGGCCCACAGGGGGAAACCCATCAGCCATAATTAAGCACGTCCTTAGCAAATTAAGGCGGCTGCTAAATCTTAGTAACGGAATTTGTTTTTTTCGTGAGGATTGGTGCTGCTGGATTATTTCAGGAATTTGAATCACGGTAGATTTTAATCCAAAATGTTCTTTCGTATATGAAGGAGAATCTTTTTCAGCACGCTCTGAATTATTTGACTCTTTCTCCGATGGGATCCCTGCCACTTGGTAGTCAGAGGTTGTGCGCCGTTCCACACTTCCCCCGGATGTTTCGATTGGCTGCTCTGATTAATTTCTGCAAAGAAAATACGCATCAAAATCGATCCGTCAGTCACCTGCCATTTTCACTTTAGTGATTAAAACGTGAACTATGTGGACTTTCCTTCAATATTAAATGCAGCAGGGAACTGAAAATTAAGCAAGTGGCCTGATCACCAGGGCTCCAGGTTCAGTGTGTGGCAGTTGGCTTGAGATGATTTGAAGAATTAAAAATATAATATAAACCTCTAAAGTACAATTTACACTGAAGTGATGTGAGCTTTACAGCATGTTCTGCGTCATGTTGTTTAGTCTTGATGCCGCTTCTTGTTACTGCAGCGTTTTGTTATGTCAGAAGAATTTAAACTTCCATAGATCCAGTTCCTAAATCCATCCATCCATCCATCCATCCATCCATCCATCCATCGCTTAATCCTCACTGGGGTCATGGGGGGCTGGAGTCTATCCCAGCTGACTCAGGGTGAAGGCAGGTTCACCTGGACAGGTAACCAGTCTATCACAGGGCTACACTTAGAGACAGACAACCAAGCACACTCACATTCACACCTACGGACAATTTACAATCACCAATTAACCTCAGCATGTTTCTGGACTGTGTGGGAGGAAGCCAGAGAACCCGGAGAGAACCCACGCTGCACGGGGAGAACATGGAGACTCCACGCAGAAAGATCCCAGGTGTCCTCACCGGGACGTGAACCTGCGACCTTCTTGTTGCGAGGCAATGATGCTAACCACCATCCTAAATGAACATGCGTTTAATGCAATTACTAACACGTGGCAAACGGCAAACCTGGAGACATGCAACTATTGGCTGGTTTCGAGGCTTGATGGTAAAATTCAGTGATATAGGATCCATACAAAATACAAACAGAGCGATAGAAATGAAGTGTCAGTCATGGCAGCTCATTATTGTCCTGAATTTTAGGATAATCTTCCCCCCACAAATTGCAATTGACCAAATTACAAGCTGACATCTTAAAACGTCTTGTTTTGTTCGACAAGCAATCCTAAGTTTACGATCATATGACACATAAAGAATCTTTACATGGAAGAAGACCGAAACCAGCAAATGCTTTGAATTTTTTTCCGATGTAAAATTAAATCATGGTGATTATGTAGCTCTGAGAATGTTTTAAACATTGCATTGTTTTAGGCAATTCCAATTCAGTTCATTTGAAACACTGCTCATTTGTACCTCGAGCGCTGCAGCCCAGATGTATGTTGTTTGGATTTTAGATGGTGCCACATGACTGTAATTCATTGTTAAGGTGACCTGTAGAAGGATCTGTAATCATAATCCATCTCTCCTCCCACATCAGGCTGTGTTCTCTCTGCAGTGCTGTACAGGCCGTAGAAAGTCAGTCTGCATGCTATCCAGGGGGATTTAAATGAACTCCTGTATTTCAAAGAACCACTTCAAAGCTCAGCCAACTGCAGTATACAATATACAGTATACCATACAGCATCATCTCGTTTCTTCTCTCCTTAAAAATGGCTCCTTCTTTGCCTGCAGATTTAAGAGTGTGTGCACAGAAACACACAGAAACGCCGCCCAGTGGGTTTTTATTATTGCCGGCTTCTCGGCTTAATGATGCCAGTGCTGCTGCCCTCCCATCACTTTGAGTCATGTGGTTTCCTCTTGGGGTGAAGGACTATAAACACACTGAAAATGTTTCCCTCTTTTGTCTCTTCTCTCATTCAGTCTCTGCTCTCTACGTCCTCCCATCTCTCCTTGCTTTTGTTCTTTCTCAGTTGTTCGTCTTGGATCTGTCCTGTGCCAAGGCAGATTAAGAGCCAACATAGATCAATATAACACTTGCTAAATTTGTAATTGTTTTATGGTGTGTGGAAGAAAAGGGGAGTATAATGAGGGAAATACTTTCACCATTTAATGATTGCCGTTTGGGTAAAAATTAGTCATCCATTAGAGGAGTTGTTGTTGTTGTTGTTGTTGTTTAAATTGAACTGCCTGAACTAGCCAACACCAGACAGACTAGTTTCATCTACATCCCTCTCTTGACTTATCAGAAAATAAACTAAATCGTTGCATCACATCGTAATTTCAAATTACATACTTATTGTTGTAAGTCTTTCCAGGAACTATCCATAAATGTGTCTCTTCTCCAACACATCAGCCAAAATCAAGCATTTCAGACTTGCAGGGATGAGTTTTCTCAGAACGGTCTGCTCAACAAATTGAGCTGCAGCCATCAGTGATGATGATAGGCTGCTGCTGCTGCTGCTGCTGCTGCTGCTACCTGCTGCCAATGTTATTGACACCTCTCTGCTGTGGGACTGTTCATTCTGCCCAACCTGCCCAGTCAGCACAAAAAGTTCCTGTGAGTCAGCGAAACTCTCGGCAACGCTGACAGACCGGTCAGCGGGCTGGCTAGATGGTTTCATGATATAGTGTCTGACGCATGGGGTAGAAAATTTTCACCTCACTTTTGACAGCAGCCTGATAAGGCGGCTACATCATGTGGTGAACCGAACTGGATCATACGCAAGATGTGCTCAGGTGATCCGCTTGCAGCTTGTCAAAATTTCCATGACAGAAAGTACATTTTAGGTCGTTCACCCGTGACAGCTGTGATTGTTGCAGCCCCATGAATACCTGTTGGCTCAGGCATCAAAATAGAATAAACAGAAAATCAGTAACTTTACAGTCGATATGTTGACACAGTCAAAAATTCAAGGCGGATACGAGATGTGTCGGAAAAGTTCCAGGACTGGTGTCACAAAAGATAGATTTCAAATCCACACTACAAACTACCAGTTTTCTCCTTCCCATTAATCCCCCTGGAGTCTAACCACTTCTCCAGCCTTCTCTTCACGCCGCCATGCACTCCTGGAAGGATTCTTCAGGATCCTCTGCAGCTCCGTCGTCACAGCCATCTTGATGTCGTCCACGTCTTCTAAACAGGTCTCCTTGATGACCCCCTTGAGCTTGGGGAAGAGGAACCAACCCCACAGAGCCAGGTGGGGTGAGTAGGGAGGTTGCTCCAGCACAGAGATGTTCTTCTCAGCAGGAGCTGTGGGATGCTCAGGGCGCTGTGAGCAGGTTGTCATGGTGAAGCAGCCTCCACTGGTCCTGACACAACTCTGCCTCTTCTGAACGAAGCAAACGCTGCAGGATCTCTCTGTAGACGTGCTGGTTGATGGTCTGAAGGGGAAAACTGGTAGTTTGTAGTTAGGGTTTGAAATGCATCTTGTGTGACACCAGTCTTGGAACTTTTCTGAAACACCTCGTCTGAGTAAAATGTGCCTAAAACTAGCTTCAGGAATTTCAAGGACAATGAGATGTTGTGTTTTCATATTCACCATCTCGTAGATTCATGATGCTGTAAGATGGGAGGTGTGATCAAGATGTTCAAGACGAACCTTAACTGTTTCCAATTTGGCCACGATTCCCGTTAGAATAGTCTTCTTGTGCTCTCAGGCCTCCTGCTACGTTTCAAAGCTCCCTGCAAGTCTGACATGGAAACTCTTGGAGTCGATTCTCATCTTGGGGAAGAGGAACAATTTGACAAATCTGCTGAGATGTTCAGGATGGGGAGTGATGCCACAGAAAAATAGTGTTTTTTAAGACATTGTCAGTGGACACACCGTTAGCACAATGTCATGTCCCCCTGTGCAGGTTGTTCGCGCTGAATGTTCTCCCTCAGGGGCCTCAGAATGCACAACTCAGTCCAACCCTGGGGGAAAATTCACGGTGCACAGCCCTGTGAATGTCAAAGCAAAAACGTGGCAGGAGCATTGCTGCACAGGAAGAGCACTTTAAAGAGGATAGAGACCAAATTTAAATCAGGTACAGTTTTAGCTTTTTATAGACTGAACTTCTTGATCACACCTTATACAACCGAATGTACTAAAGTTAATCCACAATACAAGCGTCCCACATGACCAAACAGTAATATTAAGATCTATTTTATTTGGACACACCTGAAACAGGATCTTCTTTTGGATACTGGTTGAGTGCAGGAGGATGTTTTTAAGTTTTTTTGACATTTGAAGGAAGTAAGATACTTAAATCTAAAGCAGCTGAATGCAAAACACAACATTCCCTCAAAAAAGGTGCCTTATATCATTCAGAAGTTCAAAACTCTGATGATGTGCAGTCAGATCTAAACAGATCAGTCGTAGTCATAAATTATAAATGAGTAGCTTTCCAGAAAGGAGTATGAGAACCTGAAATGTGAATGTCATGAGTCATATCAGCCACAGACTGTTGTTAAATGTATACGATGTACCGTATGCTGGGAGTCGGTAACAGCAGAGCTTCTATACGGTTCTATCCGCAGAGCCTGAGCTGCCTTGTCTTTCCTCATTTGTTCTGGTCAGTTCTGCTCAGCTCAGTAGCCGTTTCATACGACTGGAGGACTGTATTACAGAGCAGGAATGTGCTCAGACATCGGATCCATTCAGACTGTGAAGGCAGGTTTGACCATTGGCCAGAATTAAAGACACAACTCTGGATGTTTCCAGAGAACGAAGCACGGTATCAGAAAGCCTGAGCCACGCTGAGCAGCACTTCACTGTCCTGCTCTTACATGCAGTAAGTCTAGGAGTGTATTACGCAGACAACAAGTTTGCAAATGAACTGATTTTTATAAGCTGAGACGGTGTGAAGTGTGACATCGTTAAACTGACTGCTGTCGGGATGATGAATGATTTCAATTTCTGATATAATGAAAAACCAACCGGTTACGGCCGCGGTGCTCTACTTCACTCTGTTTGCACAGGTTTTTTTTTTGAATGGCCAGAATGTATTCCCAGTAGATGTGACAGAATAGAGTTTGTTTGTGCTTGTGTCACTCTGGTTTGAACCTCACTTTGTATGTCCTCACTGGTACAAACAGTCCCAACACAGAATCTATCAAGTGAAGTCTACTATCATATACCAGTCTGTCCTTTTTGTGTCACCTTTCTTTTTTTCCCCCAATATTTCGACGCCTTTGCGAGCTTCAAATTTATTCAGAACCACGTTATGGTGGATATTTCAGGAGGTGTTTCTAAAGCACCTTGTATATTTGAAGGCGACTGACAGAGCGGTGAACGGTGCAGCGATCCAGTCAGGTGAAGGAGAAATTCATGTCTGAAGAAAGAAAAGGCTGTCAGTCATCTATTATTCAGCCTGTTTGAAAATGCTCATTGTGGAAATATCTAGATATCAGGACTGTTTTGGTTGCCTACAACGTGTTTTGTGGATGTTTGTGAAAGTTCAGAGGTTATGTCCCCGTAGTGTCTCGTCCTCGTAGCTCAGACAGCTGAGATGCGGCCGGAGATCTTTTATTTGTTGTAGAGAAGCTGCTGTGTGTGAAGAAGGCCCTGCAGTGCAAAGTTGAGCTCAGCACAGGTTTCCTCGCTGTCTGTAATTACTTTCATGCAAGCCTGAGGGAAAGTCTGAAGATGTGTCTAATTAGAATCAAGTGAGAGCTGCTAAAAGAAAAAAGCCCCGACTCTGGAAAAACACAACGTCCACACAGCTTTCATTCAGACTCACTCCCATGTACTGCATGTAATGAAACCATGTGTTTCTGTTCTGCCTGTTGTCTCAGCTCTGTCTGCTTTAGATGCAGCAGCAGCGTAATGGTGAAGATCTCGTAGACTAGTGGTCAAAGAAGCTCCTCAGCCCGGTCCTGTTTACAAGTCACTCCTCTGAAACACTTGTGTTATTACAGAGAAAGGTGTAAAACCACTAAACTTATTACCACATCACCTGAGGCACGTTGTTTTTACAGCAGTATTTCCAAGCCTCTCAGATCTTCAGCGTGGTTACCGTTTTCACGAGATCTGAGTAGCATTTTCAGAACAAATGGATCTCAGGCACCTACGAAGAGTGGACCCAAATAGTTGGCCCGACAATTAACCTTTTAATTTTAAATTTTATTTGAATGAAAATGTCATAAATATTCAACATCTGCCATTTTCTTCCATCCAGAGGAAATGACGGTGAAATGTGCTGGGCTATTTAATGGGTCCTGGTATGGACACTGCCCGAGGTACCGTCTATGAAAACACCAGAAGATCAGAACTGAACACATAAAGAATAAAACTGTTTGATTATAATCAAATGATAGCTTTGCTACTTAACATTTCTCAACAAAAAGAGAACAGCATGTCAGACATAAACCATAATGGGTAGTTTGTTTTTTTTTCAAACTTTGCCTTGAGTTTTTCCCCTCTGGGGATCAATAAAGAATTATCTTTTCTTATTAGTGAGATTGGCCAGTTTTCTGTCTGTTCTTCTTTCGATCAAACAGCATTTTGCTTCAATAGGAACATGATATAATAATGAGGAGGTGCTGTTCTTGACTGGAACACTATGGTTTACAAGACACTGACTTAATTATCAAACATATAGTGTTGAATTTATTAGTAATTAACTATAAATGATGTAGGAGTATTTTTTAAAGCTAGCTTTAAAGGGGCAAAATGAATCCAAACAATAACCTTTTTTTTTGGTAGAAAAATGCAATAACAAAATATCTCAGTGTGTTATTTGGTTTGGAATAAAGATGAAGGTCTCTGTAAGACCTACATCTCTGTGAGACCTACATCTCTGTGAGACCTACATCTCTGTGAGACCTATGTCAGTGCCTCTCTGCCAATCAGCAGAGCTAAAAGATCTGACCTTCAGCTGAACCTAAACGCTGACCTCTGTCAACATGTTTGTTCCTGATGCTGGGCCGTGGGTTTGCACTTGTGCACTTTTGGGGTTGGAATCAAGAAAAGCGAGTTTAATGGCAGTTGCTTTGTGTTCACATCAGTTTTGTTATGAAGGTCAGTACACCTGTTTTTAAACCTTGCAATGTTCAGATGCGTGTGAGAGAAAACTAGCGATCCTGGTCACTCGGCTGACCAATGCTGGCATGTGATTTACGGAGATAAAATGATAATTTCCCTGCTGCACCATCCCCCTTAACAAATTTGAGCAGATCCCCCCACAGCCCACAGTGGTCCACCAAGTCTTGAGTCTTCATGAGAAAGTTGTCCACGTACAGATTTTACACCTCCCCATAAACCCCCTCCGTTCCCTTTTTTTTCTCCTCTCCCATCATTCTCTTCATTGTCATGGTAATGGGCTCCACCATGCGTGACCAAAACGGTCAACTTAATTGATGAAAAAGAGATCAGCGAGCGGGGAGTGAGGAGGGGGTTTGCATATATCAGACGTGAAGGATTTTCATTCACTGAAGGCTCAAGGAATACATTAAGACACTTGAAGACACTTGGAAGGGAGCTCTGGCGTCTATATGCTATCAGGTTGCCTGGCATGACTCGATGTCTGCAAGTGCCAGCTCCCATCTGTTTGCTCAATCAAGAACCTGCACACTTCAACACACTCGAGTGGAGTTCTGCATCAGTAACAGTCTTGACCTGTGGCAGTACAAGCCTTTATGAATGATTGTTTTAGATATTTATATGAAATAATGGAATAGTCATTGTTGTCAAGGTATAGTGATGCTGATATTCTCTACGTTGCCTGCACCACCCAAGCTCATTGATACTGAAGACATAAATATTTAAAACCAGGGTATACATTTTTAATTTCATTTTTATTTAAGTAGGTAAAATAGTTTCATGATGCAGCGGTAGCTTTCACCAAACAGGTAAACCTGGACTAAACAGCAGGTCGGTCTCCTCAAAATGATTTCATATGCAACTCAGCTGCTTTTTAATAATGTTTTAAGGGGAGTATTTCTTTCTCCCAAACTTACATATGTTTGTCTTTCTTTCCTTTAACTTTTCAACTGTTGCAGCCCACTGTTCAGCCAGTCAGTCATATACGGTCGTGACTCGATAATCCGACACTAAATGTAAAACCTTCTTTTATGTCGGATATCAAGGCTGTCGGATTGTCAAGATGGAGGTCCAGATACAAGGAGGGCTTGATGCTGGAAGACTCATTAGTTGTTCATTGTTGTTCATAGTTGTTGTAATAACTAGTGTTTTGTTAGAACACTACACATCGCTGGATTTCAGCCTAATTGACCGGTGCGTTTGTTCCAGCCACTTCCACCCCGGGGCAGCGCTCTGACGGGGTGGAAGTGTCCAGAACACACAGGCAGTACTTGGCTGCTGATGCCGGTTTAGTTACAGCTCTGTTTACACCATCGGTGGCGGCGGCGGTGGCAGAGTGGCGGGCAAGATACGTTCCACCGTCACCACCGTACAAGTCGCATTTAATTGAAAATGTGAACGAATCGCAAAAAAATCAGATTTCACAAAAGAATCCTCATTGAGCATCAAGTCCTGCAGTGTGAACGTAGCAATCTGTCGGATAACAAGGTTTTCACATTGTTAAGGGTCCGATTATTGAGTCACGACTGTGTTCGTTGGTATGGGACCCAGAAATTGGAAGAGAAGCCCTCAGAGATGTCGTGAACGGGTTTTAAACCAAACCATAACATGGCGACGACTCTCCCACTATGATTAGGGTTGAACCTGTACTGCTGAAATCCAGCTACACTCTAAAGTGTGTTCTGGTGTTCAAAACACACTTTTATACTATTATCAGAGTCGGTGGCATTTAATTTAGGGAATAAACTAATAATACAGGGGAGATGACCTGCACCAACAGTAACTGCCTCAGGCCGTGCAGTGCAGCACAGAGAAACTGTGAGCATTGAATTTTTTAGTCTCTGCAACATGTGCCAGTACTTAAGTCACAGATTTCCCCACAAAGAGGACACAACTAACCAGAATGATGGAACTGCCGGTAGGAGACTGGTGTTTATTTCTCAGTTTTAACAATGAGTCTCTCCCATTTGATGTTAGAGCTACGAGACAAGAAAAGAAGAAGAATAATCACTGATGTGTGATCGGATTCTGAAAATGCAGTGTTTTCAGGGCTGGTTTGTCACAGATAAGAAGTGGAGTACCTGGAGTGAAAAGCTGGAAGCAGCACAGAGGGGAACATGTTGGGATGAATACTGGATAATGGTCCACTGGTCTCTCCTGCAATCATTTCTAATGTTAGAATAATTGTTTGCAGAAAAAGCGGCAGAAATAGTTCAAGCAGTGGGAAGTCTGCAAAACCATTAGACCATCTAACAAGCTGTTCTAACGAAGACTGACTGGAGCCCGGTGGCGTGAAAGCTGGAAAATTAGAAATACTGACACTAACAGTGGCGTGTAACCAATTTAATAAGTCCGGTTACTGTGTGGTAATGGAGCCTTTGATAGCAGTTGGCAAGGTCACGAGTAAATGTTAGAGCATCTGCAAAAGTAAACATAATGTACTAAGCAGTGGAGATACTGTTGCTGTTAAGTTGTGGCATATCTCTCATAGCCCGGAGTGCTCATATTTGCTTTTCAAATATTCAACAAGGCATGTCACTGTTAACGTTATCAAACCCTTTAAAACACTAGAACGCTCTGTAGTCTGTGGACAAGCTCTCTTTGCATACAGCCAGCAGCGGTGGTGGACAGGTGCTACGTCTGGCCGCGGAGAGGCAGGTGTGTGTGTGTTTGTGTGAGTTCTGAAGGCTTACGCTAGCAGCTCACCTTTCTGCAGCGAGGCTAGAGTTTCAACAGAAGGCGTCGGCCAACTGCAAGGAAAGGACAAAACCTAAAGAGAGTAATCGCCTCCCTGTTGAATAGCGAGGAGGGCTGACGATAAACAACATTATCCGACCTGCAGATGGCCCCTTACGCTCCTTATACACGGCTAATGTCAAAGCTCTCAGCTGTTTCAGAATAAAACGAAGCGGTATCCTTTGCCAAGAAGGAGGCTAAACGGGATTTTGGGTGTTTTACTGTGTTTATTCAGTCATAGCTTGTTTCAGTTCACTCTAAAGAAAGTTATCCTAAAGCAGTGACAGATTTAATCCAGGCTGATGTGACTCAGTGACTCAGTGGTTCTCTTATCGAGTCCCGACCCCCCAGGATCACCGAGTCGGTGCCTGTGGGTGGAGCCTCTGTTGCTAGGCGACATCCTCAACACACGGTGTCATGTGACATTTTGATAAGCGATGTGACATTCTGATTAGAACGTCAAAGTCAAATGTGCGATAGGAGAGGCACAGATCTACACAGGGGTCGGTGGAGGTACAAACTAAACCTAAAAACCTCGATGCGACGTATGAAATCAGTCCAACGCTCCCCTCTCCTCCCACAGTCCCCTTCCCCTGACCCAATCATTAATAATAACAGGTTATTCCTGTACAGCTGGTGGCATCACTGCTCCTCTACACTGAGCACACGTTAAGGTTTTCTCTCATTTGGATCTCTGCTTTTTGAAATATTCAGTGTATGTGCAGTCATTCATATATTCAGTGATCTGAAGCTGGTTCCTGCAGATTCTCAGTGAAATCACACAAACTTGATCTATTTATTTACTGGGGCAGCGTAACACATGACCAAAAAAAAAATCAGAAGAGGCCAGATTGTATTTTCTAAATAAAAACAAGCACTTATTTTGCTTCTGTAGTTACTGAAACAAGTTTTTTTTTTATGCAATGTCGTGACAGAGCCCGACACGACAAGGAGAAACAGAGGCGTCACAGTCAATGACATTAAGATGACTTAGTTTAGAGGTTCTGATGTTGTGCATGCTGACCCACTAGGTTATTATTTCCAGTTTTGCATGTTTTACATGCAGATACAATTGCAGATTTATAGTAAGTCTCAATCATTTGTTCCAGAAGGTTGAGGTTAGAACAAAACAAGCTTAATATTTACAGCTTAAATAAAGTGTTGGCAGGCGACGTTGATCTTTGTTGGCTTGCTAATCAAGCTAGTTGGCTGAAAACTCTGCCTCTGTCTGAATAAAACAAGAAACGAGGGTTATCTGTAAAATGGATTTTAAATGCAGGTGATGTAGCAGGTACACGTCCCTGAGCCCTGAAATCTCTGGACACGGACTCCCTCTCCTCACAAATCCCGTTTTAACCCTTATATTCTACTATAAAGGAAACTATTCACAACATGAAGAGAACATCAATGTGACATCTGAAAACACAGACCAAGATCAGGGTTAAGACGGGGACTGTTCGTTTAGTTGTGATGGTCAAGATGAGGGTCTGGACTTTTAAAAACAGAAGGTTGAACATTTCTCTCAGACGATGAGAATACTTCCCCAACCTTGTTATGTTTTGCTGTTGCTAATGAAAAGAGAAGAAATCTTTTATTTAGGGCAGCTACACAATTAGATATTAGATTAAGTGCTCGACTGCAGGTGATGATTAGTCCGCTGATTAAACTGCAGAATATTTTCTCAAATCATGGTTTGATCTATAAAGTACTTACAAAGAAATTTCCATCACAAGTTTTTTTAAAACTCAGGAAAAAAAGAGTAGAACACAAGAGGAGGAGAAAGAAGTTTAGTTTAATATCACATAGCTTCAGGTGAGAATTGTTTATTGATTATTGGGTTGGTCAACAGATTTGTCTTTTCCTGATTGAAGCTCCTGAAGTTTCATTAGACAGATAAAATGCAGCATTGACGTGACAAAATATTGTCAAAGCGCTGCATCTTCACGATCCACTGTTGTTTGGTAGCGTTAGTTCTGTGTTGATGCTCCTGTCTCTTATAAAACAGAACAGCCTGGAGACAGTGACTGCCTTCAGCTGATGTCAGTGGTGATGCCTCAGCGCCTGAGTTCTCTGTCACCGACCTGTCTGAAGCCTGAGCCTCTCAGAACAACTGTTTCCCTTCCTGGCCGCTGGGAGTCGAGCACTCGGTCTACCTCGGCTCACTGTGTGTGGTTACTGGTGACCCTTCCTTGGCATTCCAGCCATTCCCCTGGTACCTGGGAACTGGGCTGTTCTCCTCCAGCCGGGTATTTTTAGGTCCTAAGAAGCAGCTGCCTGTGTTTCTGTCTGCACAGACAGCCCAGCCGTCTGCTGACTGAAAAATGTGGTGAGGCTGAAGAGACAACAAAGAATGTTTGTAATGGTGCTGCTTCTTCAGTCGGCCACTTTCTGGGATTATGGAGACTTAGGCTGAGACAGGTGTAGTTCTGTGTAATTACAACAGTGATGGTGTGAGGCGGTGATGTAGTCTGTGTTCACTCTGCTCGGCTGCAAAGCAGGCAGCTCGTCTCTCAACAACAACAACCCTCACGTTTTAATGATACTGAGTCATGTTGGCCCTGAGGTTTTTGTGCTCTCCGGTTCAACGGCAGAGAGTGAGATAAGAGCCGGTGGAGTGCAGCAGCTCTTCAGAGCCCCATTATTTCTAGTAGCTGAGTCTGACGTATCAGCACAAACTCCGTTCAATTCATTCCCCTAAATGTTATCACAACTCTCACACGTAACAAAAGCAGCTAAATGCCAAGTGCTCCAACGAGAAAACACGATTGGTCCTTCAGGTTTATCATTTTTACCAAACCATCATTTAGACAGTTGCCTATGAGATACCAAGCAGACCACCGGACCACGCCGATGCAGATCGTGTAATGATAAATGAAGTGTGTCCTCTCCTCTTTTAGAGCAGATACTGAGGATAAAAAAGTACACAACTTCCAGGTTCTAAATGGTTCTGACACACAGGGATGCCCAGTGGAAAGTAAACAACAATCGCAGAACAGAACGAAGCCAAACAAAAGAACAAGAGGGGTGCAAACGGGTCGGTTTCAAAGGGAGAGAGGTTAGGAGCTTGGAGACGGCTGATTTGAAATGCATCCTGGGTAGACCGGCCAGTTACACTCATACATAGTCATAAGACGCAAAACCCAAACTCCAAGATGAGCATAAGTCAGACTTCCAGCAGTCAGTGGGACATGTCCAGAACACACCCACACACTGCTGATAACACACATTCACTGAGATACGGATGTTCTGAAAATGAGTTTTACTTATTTGAACACGAGTCTGAATGCTTTCTCACAATCTTTTTTTATTTTTTTTTCTCTGGGGATTCTCCAAACACACAAATATGCCATGATACCAGTTTTTGTTTGTTTTTTACATCCAGGGAGGCAGGAAGACGTCACATGAGAGACACTGACTGATGTGATCAGATACTAAATTTAAAAAATACATATTTTTGTAAGCTGTGATGATGGACTGTTTGCCTCATGCACTGATGACCAGCCGGGATGTTATTACGTCGTCTGTGACAGACTACATTTAGCCAAATAATGTACAAGGTTAAACAAGACCTGGTCCTGGGGGATACCAGTTTAAGCCAGTAAGGCTTTATAATTACAATCAGCTGAGACACAAAACAATAATTTTCTATTTTGACTGCAACTCATTTGTCAACTACATTCACGTTTGGCTCTTATGTCTAATACTACACATCCTCAATGATCCCTTGTCTTTGTCTTAGACGTTGTTGTCAGAGGTTTTTAAATCTGAACAGATTTTATTTTTACTGCAACCGAAGTGTTTGTTGAACCCAGAAAACGTCTCAAACTCAAACAAGAGTGATACTGAGGCGGCACCTGACATCACTCGTTTTAACTTTATCATGTTGGTTTGCCGTTTCTCGATTCGGTGCTAACAGAAGGTGTGTGTGTGATTTATTTGTGTCTTGGCAGGGGGAGAAAAATGCTGGCTTTGACGTGCTCTATCACAACATGAAGCATGGCCAGCTGGCAACCAAGGAGCTCGCCGAGTTTGTCCGGGAGAGGTAAGGCTTGTGTGTATTTGTGAATATCTGTGTGGGAGGTGGTGCGAGTGATGGGACTCAGGTGTAGAAATTCTCCATTCTCGACTCCGTGCACTTGGAAGGAAAGACGAGAGATTGTGCCAAGGTTGGGTGAAATGCTCAGAGATTATAAATGAACTGTTTAGGATTTCATCTCTGGCTGTGTCTAACAAGGTTTCAGTGATTTATTCTGTTTCAAAGTCCCGTCAGCAGAATGCAGATTGTGGAGCAGATGACTTACACAAGTCTGTCGTTGTTTGACCTGCTGGAGTTGTCCCTTCGCTCCGACCTTTGACTCCCGTCCTCACTAACGTGCTACTCGAGGTGCACATCAGCCTGACCACCGTATGGGGACGATGTCTGAGTTTCCTGCAGAGCTCACATATATATTTACTGGAGTTTAAGTCTCACAAACAGTTTCATCATCTCAGCTGACAGTTAGCTAAACGCCTTCTCTTCATCTGGCAGGCGTGTCAGATTTTTGATTTCTCTCCGTTTATTTATTCTTAGTGTTTGAAGTGGTTTGAAGGATGGTGTCTGTTTTTCTAGATTTTTTTTTTTTAAGCCAAAAGAGCAAAAGTGTAAGAGAGTGTTTATCTCTAATATAAGCTGAAAATGCAGCACAACTGTCTAACTCCCTACCTGATCCCGTTTGTAGCATTAAATTAAGTTGCAGCGTTTGGAATCGGTTTCTCTCAAAGACTAAATACTTTCAAGGTTTTCCTAAGCGCTTATTGTNAGTAGGAAGGTATTTCCAAATTCTTCTAACCTTCTAGATCAGGGGTCGGCAACCCATGGCTCCAGAGCTGCATGCGGCTCTTTCATGCGTCTGCTGCGGCTCCTTGTGGCTTTGGAAAATAAATGAGTATTTAATTTAAATTCATTTTTTTCAGTTCGTTAGATTTCAAAATGCAATTCTGAATTTGAAGATTATGGTGATCTTGTAACATTAAAATAAAACGTGTTTAGTTTTTTTTTTTTGACGCTCAAAATGTGCACTCGCCGATGTGCGACACCCACCGGCATGCGCAGTGTTGCCAACTTGGCAACTTTCCAAATCCTCTTGGCGACTTTTTTTTTTGTCAAAAGTGACTAGCGACAAATCTAGCGACTCTTTCTGGTGTTACTGGAGACTTTTATAGTGTTTTGGAGACTCTGACGTGAAAACACGTATCGTTGTGCCGCTCCTGTCCTCAGTGAGCAGCCGTGCTGCCGTGAGCGCCTCCCGTCCTAAAGCGCTCACAGGCGGTCAGCAGTCTGGTCAGCAGTCCAGCTGCAGGCAGCAGGACAACCAGACGGCATTTTGACTTTGCTGCAGGTGGATAATTTAAGTTCGGCTTTTTATTTTATAAATACAAGGAGGATTCAAATAGACAATATTTTATTTGAAAGTAACCTGTAACCCAGCGTCTTTCATTTCAGAGTTCAAAATGTTTTTGTTGCATGCAGAAATAAAATTTTGTTTTCTCTGTAGCTTTTCATTGATTTTAGAAATGCAACAGACTATAGTTTTTTTTATACATAGCATTAACGTAAAAACGATATATGGTGTCTGTTATCTTCATTTTAGATGCCAAAAGGGTTTTGTGGCTCCCGGTGTTTACTTTTCTGTGGGAAACGGGTCCAAATGGCTCTTTGAGTATTGAAGGCTGCCGACCCCTGTTCTAGATTATAAAAGTACTTTATTTTTTGCCTGACGATTTTTAGCAGGTTTCTAAAGTTCTGACTCGGGTTACTCATGCAAGCAAAGTAAGTCGTGTCGACCTAGACAGGAAACGGCTGTAAATTGTGAAACAAGTCATGCAACGGACAGAGTATTGGTTTTAATCTGAGAGAAAATGATTCTACTTCTTTCTTTGCTTTGTTTTAGATTATTTTGGGGCATTTTTACTCATTTATCGTGAATGGCAATGAAGAGAAACAGGAAATTTGGGCATAGAGAGCAGTTGGAATGAATCAATAGTCTGATCTTAATTTTAACTTTATCAGATGTGATAATCAAATGCATTTCTGAGACCCTCTTACTGTACACACTGGACTGAATCAAGTCATCTGCATAAAATCTGCCAGTAACAGCTGTCTTTTCAATCTGCAAAGTCTACATTAGCTGGCAGGAATTTACCACCCTGGTTCTATGTGTAAAATGTTGTTTTAAAAAGGATTAATCATTTTAATGGTAGAATTGCCATCTTTGTTATACGTGCAGTGCAAAAGGAGAGAGCTCGACACACGTAGTGGTAGCATGTAATTGGCTCAGTCAATTACAAAACTAAAAGTGTGGATAGTTTGTTGTGTTAAACACTCTGTGCACTAATTAGCAGCGAGGACGCTGAGGGGACTAATGAGGTTCCCACAGGAGTTTGTGCTCTCACAGCTGGAAGTTAATGCACACAGAGCGCCCTGTCAGAGCAGCGATATAATCCTGACATTGATTCAGAACGCCTGTGCACATTCCTCGCTGGGGAAATTCACTTATCTGCTCGGACAGCAGCGGACAACAAATCAGCGGTCAGGAAATGAAACGGAGGCGCTGTGGGTAAAATAGTGTGTGATCCCGCGGCACGGACGCACGGCAATTGTGTTGATAAATTTCCTCCGTGTGTCTCTCTGTCCACTTTCCTGAAAGGTCATTTTGATATATGAAACACTCAATTAAAGTACCGGAACAACTCTCCGGTTGCATTCTCAAGGTTTCTCTGTTATTGCACCCAACATCCACTACCTTCGTCACGGTACTCAGTTTAATGAAGATGTACTGTACGGCTAGATCTGGTTAGTTGAGTCTGAGCACGGAGGGTGTCTGTAGAAATAACATGGAGTTGACCTGACTGGCTGGAGGACCAGTGAGTGGAACACAGCAAACATCAGCGTGTGGCTGTTGGTCATTTAATCAATTAGTTGATCAACAAAATGGCTCTTTAGTGTAAATGTAATTAATTACTCAGTCAGGTAAAAGGCTGTTA
>NW_007578786.1:171979-194335 GCF_000690725.1 Stegastes partitus
GTGTAAAACCCTTTGGCTATACAGTGATCCCAATTATGGGCTCGTCAAAATTAGTTGCAAGGTTCCTGAAAACAACTACAGAGGCTCTGGAAGTGTTGTTCGAGTCTGCCAGCATGCACCGTAACACTTACGCAAATGGTCCCACCTCATTTTACTCCATTACTCTCCACCGTGAAGTTCAAGCCGCTAATGTTCACCTACAGAGTCGAAGAGCTCTCGTTTAACAGGATCTGCACATGAATGAGGGATAGTCGGACCGTTTCTAAGAGGCAGGAAATGTCAGTCTAAATTTAAACTTAATTCAGACACAGCAGAATCTCTTCCTATTATCCAAAACTACTTAAAGATCTCTTCTGAGAGTATGTGCTCACCTAATATCCCCTTTCTCTCTTCATCCTACTCGTTTTTAAATAAGTGTTGAGGTTTTCCTTCTTGAAGACTTGATCGGCTTGAATTGCGCCTCATTTGTACGTCAGTTTGGACAAAAGCTTCTGCCAAATGGATAAATGTAGATTAATAGATTTTCTTTTTTTGCCATTTTGACCTGTCAAAGACTGAATGGGGATCAAAATATTGTCAATCCACAGCACTGTTAGAGGGATACGTTTGTGGGAGGAAGTCAGTCTGCAGGCGCTCTCACTCATTTTGTATTCAAACAGGAAATCAGGATCTTTTTCAAGTCAAGAAAAGTTACCTGGTGACAAACCCATTATTCTTTCCCATCAATACCTTTGGGTGTCGACAAATAGGTCATCAAACTAATTAACTGAATGAAAAGTATCAGACAGATGCACAGAATGATCAGAACAAGTGAATATATGAGTAATTCTCAGCCGTCCTTGTGACACAGTTTGATCCTCAACACGACCTCAGCCTCAGATCAACAGCAGTGGGTTTGTCAGTTTGTTTATGACTCTGTTCTTAGCTGCAAGTTGTTCTGTTCACCCTCAGGATGTTTGGATCAATGCTCCCTCTTTCTTTCTCTTCAGGGTCTACAGATGGTTATTAAAGTTTCATGGCCGGCCTCGTGAAACGCGTCTATTTATCATTTAAATGTTGCTCATTGCAACATTTACCCGACACTGTTGGAAATTAATCTTTATCTCGCAGACTCTGACTCGGGAGGTGGATGCCCAGTGTTCGGGCCAAAGTAAACGCCAGATAGCGAACGTAACATATGAGGCCATTAGCTGAAGCAATAGCGTTGTGAGGAAGTGCTGTTGGAGTACATTATGTTCACCAGTCTAAAGGCTGTTTAAAAGAATTTACATTTCAGGGGATTCACACAACATTAGTCTTCCTGGCGTGTTATTGGCAGCTTCGACTTCAGCAGGGAACCAGCGAGAAGAATCTGCTGACCGCATGCACACTCTGAAACTTGTGTATCTGTAGTTTTCCGGTTTCCCCTGGGCTCCCCTGAATCAGCGTTACCGCCTCAGTCTCTCTGCTTGTATTTATATGCTTTTGTCTGTTTGTTATTGCAGGGCTGCCATTGAAGAGACTTACTCCAAATCAATGAACAAACTGGCTAAAATGGCCAGCAACGGAAGTCCACAGGGGTGAGTGTGTCTGACGGTACAGCTATCAATGTCATGGCAACAGTCCTCCCCCTTCAGTGCTTTACAGAAGAATTTATTCCCCAGGAGGTGTTGTTTTTGTCATTATCCATGTAATGGTCATATGGCTCCATATGAGATATGGATGAGCACCATCTGCATCACCAAATGTCCATATTTATGATCAGCATAGTGCTGCTTCTGCCGTTCAGTCTATATGGTTTGTGTTACACGTTGCATACTACATGACAGCTTTTATATCTGTACACAGAGACAGGCACTTATTTATATTCATAGTAAGGAAAAGTAGGACAAGAGCAACAAATAGGACCGACTGATTCCTTCAGATGAGGGCAGAACGACTCATTAAAGAGATTTTCTCTTGAACATGAGTTTCTGCCAGAGTGAGGTTTGTGTTTTTCTGTATTTATGTTTGGTTTGTGCTCTTCTCCTGGGTTTGGGGCTCAGCTGGAAAATCATGTTCTAATCAGGTTTCAGTACCATTATTAGAATCTGATTAGAGGAGGTGGTTGTTTGGTCATTTTCACTCAAATCTGATCAAAACGCACCCACCTGGTCTCAAAGAAAACAGACGGGCTGTGTGGAGCTCTTTTTACTGCTTTATGTCACAGGAAAACATAAAAATTAAAGCCGCAAGCGGCGATGGACGGGTCCTCACTGTATGATTGTCGGCCTTCACGCACGTCAGGGTTTGGCAGAACTCCGGGTGGCGCTCTGATCTGGCGTGTCGAATTTTGGGCAGATTGGAGCACGTGTGGCCTCGTTATACAGCACTTCCTGTTTTATGGCGGGCCGTGGTGGCACTGCGTTCTGGCTGAGACTCCGCATGCAAGTAGAGTTTCAGGCAAATCGGAGCACGTACAGCACGTCCCGTTTTAGGCGATTGATGATGTTTCGGCGAAATTCTACAGGCCGCCATTTCCACGCTGTCAGACTTTTGTGGAGCGTTTTAATATCTTTTAATTATCACCTCCTGTAGTTTGTGCTGGGCAAGTTTCAGGTTTGTACAAGTTTCCTCCGAGGAGGAGATAGATTTTGAAAATGGCCACAAATTTGTGAAAATGAGCGAAAATCGGCCGTAATCAGCCGTTTTTTCAAACTGGCTGATTTCCTGTTGGGTTTACGGAAAAGTCCAAGTTGATGTTTTTGTGCGTCCCAAGCTGCTACGTATGTGCACCGAATTTCGTAACTCCACGTGAAAATTTGTCCCGATGGTACTCTGCTGAAATTGTCAAGGGGGCGCTGTGGAGCCATTTTGGCAGTGACATGTCCAAGTCCTTTAAAAATCTAAAAATGTTTGCCAGTCCTGATGAGCGTGGCGATTTTGGTCAGTTTTTGGGCATGTTTAGGCCCCTCGAAAATGCATTTCTTCTGGCGGAAAAATAAGAGTAAACCCAAGGGTTTCAATAGGGTCCTTGCACTGGTGTGCTCTGACAAGTTTTTATGAGTTTTCACATTTACTAAAGAGCAACTTAACAACAGCAAAAAGTCTTGTTTTGGGTTTCATGGGTTCAACATCTCACCTTGTTGGGGTGACGTAAAAAACTGGCTGCAACACTTCTGACCAGATCTATATACAATCCACTGCTGATTTTTGTATTTTTGTTGTGTTGTCCTGATTGGAGGAACATTGTTTTCGTGAACATCACTGATAGTTCACAGGTTTCTCACAGTTTAGAGGAGAGAATTAGTAGATTTTTCTCTCAATAACTTCTGTTATAATGTACACAGGATCCGTTTGTGTAGTAAAAGGACTGCACATTTAACTTTACTAACTCACAAATGCGGATGTGGTTACTCTTACTTAAAGCGAATCTGGTCATGATAACATTTAACTGACTGCCAGCGCTCAAACAAGCTTTGCTGTTGTTTTCTGTAATATGTAGGAACCCAGCAGTCTCATGTGTGTGCTTAATTGTCCGTGCATTTTCCAGGACTTTTGCTCCCATGTGGGATGTGTTCAGGGTGTCTTCAGACAAACTGGCCCTCTGCCACCTCGAGCTGATGAAGAAGATGAACGATCTCATCCGCGACATTAACAAGTACGGCGACGAGCAGGTCAAAATTCACCGTAAGGTACGTGTCCGCGATTAGATGATACGTTTTACTGCTGTCCTGACAGAAAACTGGCTGATGTTTGTGTCTGTCTGTCATGATGCAGCGGACTTGTATGCTTTTTTTTCCCCGCTGCCTGCCCTGCGTTGAGCCTCGATCATCCTAATCGAATTTATCCCACAGAAAATCCAATTACTGTCCTTCTCCTTCATGGTAATTGCTGCATTTGCCCTTAAAGTGTCAAGTGCATTGATGATCTGTACATGTATGTGTGTGTGCGCCGATCAAACAGACGAAAGAGGAGATGGTGGGCACGGTGGAGGCGGTGCAGGCGCTGCAGGTCCAGAGCGGTCACCTTCAGAAGTCCAAGGAAGGTTACCACGCCAAGTGTGTGGAGCTGGACCGGCTCAGGAAGGAGGGAGCACCGCAGAAAGAGCTGGAGAAGGTCAGGGACAACTTTGTTGATTTGAACAGGCAATAATTATCTTAGAGAACTAAAAACTGTGTGGCGCCGTGATTGCTCGCCTGGTTGAGCTGGCGTCCCATGTACAGGGGCTGCAGTGCCTGACGCTGCGGTAGTGGGTTCGAATCCAGCTCATGACACTTTGCTGCAGGGTTTCTTCTCCCCCCACTTTCCTGTCTCGCTCTTCACTGCACTATCCAATAAAGGCACAAAAGGCCACAAAAAATTACCTTAAAAAAAAAGCAGTGTCCCCCAGGAAATATAATTGAAATGATTTTTACAAAACATGTACTGACAAATGATATTCCTATGAAAAGACTGAGCTCAGTGTTGGTGTAGTGACAGTGTCGACTTTACATTTCATACTTTTACCATTATTTCTCACCCCTACAAGCTGGGCCATTATTCAGCGGTCGAGTTGTGAAAACAAATTTGCATTTAAAGTATATTTTAGTTCACATGTGCTTTATGTCTCGGGCCTCAAATTGATGTATTTGCCAATTATTCTACAATCACAACAAAAAGCAGCTGGAACCAGAGGGGGCTTGAAAATGACGAAAACTTTTCCCTCCTGGCATTAAAACAACCCCTAAAAACTCACCTCTGCTCATCAAAAGTAAACATTTTGAATTATTTTCCCATGAAAATATTCTTCACGTGCGACTCTACACCTTTGTCTGTTATGATATTGTGCTAATCTGTGAACATTCACCCTACAAGTTGACAGAACAGATGCTTTTAGCTTGTTTTGAAGCCTCAGCCTCCGTGTTTTTGAGACTGTCAGCAGTGGTCAGTGTGGTTTCAAGATGGAAATCCTCAGCTGACGTATTTTTAACTCCTTATTTATCTTCCAGCATGTGAGACACAAACTCGATTTTTACCAGAGGGGCCATAAAAACAGTGAATTGTTCTGAAGTTGGAATTAATTCTGTTGATCAGTTTAATAAATGTTGTGAGAGTAAACTGTAACATCTGAATCCACCACTGAGCTCTGGGATGTCGTGTTATTATTGTCTGTTGTGTGACCATGAAGTGCATCATACACTTTTCTCTTTTGGCTCTTAGAAGACAAGAGTCTCTGTTTGACCGACCCTGGATGTCAGCGATAATTAGATTTGATTTGTTCTGCCTTGGTCGTCGGTGAAAACAGCATTACTGAATGGAGCAGCAGCAGTTATGACGGGGCAGAAATGTATTTTTATGTTTGTGAATGAGAGTCAGAAGACTAAAGGCTGTTTTTTTCTTGTTGTTTTTTTTTGCCTGTTCTTCTCACTAGGCGGAGCTGAAGTCTAAGAAAGCGGCGGAGTCATTCGCGCTGTGTATCGAGAAGTACAACCGAGTGGGAGGAGAGTTCGAGCAGAAGATGAGCGAGTCTGCCCAGGTCAGCTCCGAGTCCGGCCGGGTCTCTCCCGCCCTCTGATGTGATGTTTCATGTATTTCTTCTTCTCCTGGGTTTTTATCTTTCTCCAAACCATCCCTGACTCACCCTTTCCAGAGCCTCCCACCACACAAGAGCTCCATCTTATCTTTTCATTTGTTGTCCTACACCGTGCCTTTCCCTAAAAAGAAAACCTCAACCCCCCAATTCCTGAACGTCCACCCACTTGCAGACACATCCTGCACCCTGCTCATTACCTTTAATCATTGCCTCCACACTTCCATGGTTACTGCTGCTGTTTCCATGGAAATCTTCAACAAACCCCAATGAGTGCTTCTGTGTTTTATATTTGAAACGATGACTGGAATCCCTGCGACCAATTATCTCTTGTGATAGCGTTGAAGGGGAAGGTGTAGTCATGATTATGGGAGAGTGTGTGGTACAACACGTGTCAACGGATCGAAGGCGACGTGGGGGACGACCGAATAAGTATAAGGCACATAAAAACTAAAGGAGATCCGATTCTTCCACTACCTGTTTTTAAAACCAAACCCAACAACTGGAAACATTCAGTTTTATTGACTGACAGATCAATCATTGACCTGTTATCCTGCATCATCACTGAACACGGACCCGTGCAGGAAAATCAGATGCAGACGACTGACAACAACTCGTGCAGCACTTAAATGCTTATTATGTTTGAGAGTTGTGTTCTTGAGTTTTCAGAAATAGCTCACAAAGAGAGAACAAAATCAAATAGCACGGCAGACTCACTACTTTTGATTTGCTTGGTCTATAAAATGTCGGGTTTAACTAACTGTCTACACCCCACCTGCATTCTGTTTATATGCTGAATTCTTTCCACATTTGAGAAGTGGCAGGCAGAGATTATTAAAATAATTGCCTTTTTTTTTTGCCAATCAGCTAATTGGCTCATCAGCTAATTATTTAAATTTTTAGCTGCACTGCACCAAAGTGTGTTTGGAAGTGAACTGAAATCTTCGTTCTCCGTCAGTCGCTTTCAATGTCTGCACCAGAATTCAACTGACAGCAAACAAGCCAAACTAAAAAAGAAGACTAACACACGGAAGTTCAAACTGGTGAGGTGTGAAGGCGTCCTGAGACTCTGTTCTTAGTGTCTTGCTTCGAGGACTTTGGGGAAGAAAGCGGTTTCACTTATGCAGATGTAAAGACTTACAGGTAAACCTGGAGCAGCGGCCTAAAATAAAGAGCTGAGGCTGACAGCAGCTGAGAAGAGAGCAGAGTGCTTTACGTTTGCTCTCCCTGCCCAGATTTTTCCTGTATGATTAGAGAAAAGCCACAACTCTTGCTAAGCTCACTTCTCCAACAAAAGCCAGAGCCACTATATCAAGACAATTCCTTTAAAGCAGACAGCGACAAATGAGCTGGCTGAATAAAGAGCGGGATCAAACTTAAATACTAAATCCTCTGGAATTATCGCCGGTTTAATGACCTGGCAACTCGGTGCCTCTTCTGCTGGCTGACTGCCTCTCTGCAGCTCAGCTCTCTTTCAAAGACTATTTTCACTTTATTGCGTATAGGTGGAGTTTTAAGGTTCTGTTTTATTGGATTCTGGCTGGTTGTCTGAATGCACGTCACGGCATTATGCAGAGACGAAAACACAACAAAAAAACCAACCACTGCAATAAACACCAACAAAACACACACCAACTCAAATGCAAATAGACCCATAAAAAAACAAACGCACAAATCAAACCTGTGCACCCACTCATATAATAAAGAATGAATACAAAATGAGCAGATTTATGGTTAAAAAAAAGGCAAATTGCTGCCAAGTTGCACTTCTGTTCTATGTGCTGAAGCTTCTGCATTTAAAATCTGTCTTTTCATCAACTTAATCAGTCGGTGTTGTAAAGTAGACTCTTTGATGTTATTTGGTGAGTTTTGAAGGGATTTAATTCATGCAACAGATCAGTAAATGCCCACCCACAGAGGGATTGTGTGACCCGGTGCCTTTTACGGTGCTGAACTAAAGTGCTTTTTAAATAAACCTGAGAGTTGTGTACAAGATGAATTAACCCACTGCGGATGTTTTTTGGAGGACTTCACGTGGCAGCAAATGTTTTTGTTTTCTTCATCATCTCTGTGCGTGTGTGTGTGTGTCTGTGTGTGTGTGTTTGAGCAGAAGTTTCAGGAAATCGAGGAGGCTCATCTTCGGCAGATGAAACAGCTGATCAAAGGTTACTCCCACTCCATAGAAGACACCCACGTGCAGGTGGGACAGGTACGTCGGAGCTGATGTGAAATCCTCCTCTGATGATCTCCTCCGAAACAAAGCGTTTGTCTTTGCTCTCCAGAAGCAGCATCCTTGTCTCTGTTTACATGGCGTTTGTTTTTGTTGTTATATTCATTGAGTATGTGGGATGGAGTCCTCAGAGTAGAAATACTCTTGTGTCAGTTATGAGCTGACCACTGACAGTTTTTTCTTTCATCCTTGGACTTGTGTTCAGTAAAAGCTTGATTTGATCATTTGCTGAAACTGGTCAGAATTTGCAGTTGCTTCTTCTGCTGCCCAGCTGGTTATATTAAATAGTAAACGAGGCATCCTTGCTGGCGCATCGAAGGTAGAATGGTGGAAACATTTACATATTTCTGATTATGATAGTGGGCTGCAAGGTGGCGCAGTTGGTAGCACCGAAGGTCGCTGGTTCATGTCCCAGTGAAGGACACCCGGGATCTTCCTGCGTGGAGTCTCCATGTTCTCCCCGTGCAGCGTGGGTTCTCTCCGGGTTCTCCGGCTTCCTCCCACAGTCCAGAAACATGTTGAGGTTAATTGGTGATTGTAAATTGTCCGTAGGTGTGAATGTGAGTGTGCTTGGTTGTCTGTCTCTAAGTGTAGCCCTGTGATAGACTGGTTACCTGTCCAGGTGAACCTGCCTTCACCCTGAGTCAGCTGGGATAGACTCCAACCCCCCACGACCCTAGTGAGGATTAAGGTGTAGAGATGGTGAATGGATGGATGGATGATTATGATAGTGTCAGTACTAATTGACATGAGCTGCATGTATTTTTATGTCCAACTTATGTTCTGTGCACCGTGTTGACATGTACATTACATCAATCAGCCTAGTACAGTGTAGGCCCTCCTGGTGTCGTCTAAACCCCTCTGAACTGTAGGGCCATGTGTGGCATCAGGACGGCGGGGGCAGGTTCTTTGGGTCCTGTGGTTTGCTGGGTGGGGCCTCCGTTTATCAGTTTGTTGTGACACATCCTACAGAAGCTCAGTTGTATTGGGATCTGGGTAGTTTGGAGGCTGGTGCTGCTCCCTGGGCTCTTTGTTCCTTCAGCTTTGTCCTGCGTGGAGTACTGTTACCCCGAGGGAGGGTGTGCTCGGTCTGCAGCAATGTTTAGGTGTGTGAGACGTGTTAAAGTAACATCCACATCCACACATGATCGGTGTTATTCACTTCACCTGTCAGTGGTTTTAATGCTGCTGTTGACTGATGAAACACAACACTTCCATGTGACTGCACACCATCAGTACACCTGAGATCAAAAGTCGTGTTTTGAGAGTGGACGGTAAAGCTAGATGCACCGTTACATCCTGTCAGACAACACTGGTAGAAATTAGAAGTTTTTAGAAATAATACAGCGATTTTCATCATGGACCAAACGGATCATTCTGTTCCTCTCTGCTGCAGGTCCACGAGGAATTCAAGCAGAACGTGGAGAACATCGGCATCGATAACCTCATTCAGAAATTTGCCGAACAGAAGGGCACGGGCAAAGACCGGCCAGGTACAGTGAATTATGGCCCGTTTCCAGTCGGAAGGAAATAAACGTACTACTGCAGCAGTTACATAACAATAAAAATATGAAGACACCCACACTCAGAACAGTAGTGTGAAGGCTGAATAATTCATACAACTGCTGACATGGACACTGTTTATTTGTGTGTGTGTGTGTGTTTCTTATATTGTAAAACTGCCTGTTGTCTGCAGCTCTGGTCGGGTTTGAAGAGTACATGACAGCTTTGGCACCTGAAGGAGGGAAAAAGAGTCGGGCCAAAGCCTTCAGGATCCCCGGCCTCGGCAAGAGGGACAAGGAGCCAGACTCTACGTGAGTGTGTGCATGTACACACACACACACACACACACACACACACAGACACACACACACACAAACAAAATGCTCTACAAGTTCTGAGCTTTTAAAGCTTAAGTGTGACTTTTCCCCTTCGTTGCTGCTTTCAGTCTGTGTTGTTCCTGAATAATGAAAACAACACCCATGTGTGTTTTTCTCTATTTGCAGGGATTCAGCTGTGACGGAGGCTCTGGTGAGTTTATGGCATAATCACACCCAAATACCGTAACCAGTGACTCAATTATCAGTCCTGTCTTTCGCCTAAATCTCCAGATACAGCAGACTGTAGCTTAGATGGCTTCTACTCAATGAAAACAGTGTAAGTTTAGAGGATAGTAGGAAACACGTGTGTGTGTGTGTTTGCGACATGAAGGTGAGTGGTCGACCATGAGGGTGTGATAGTGACGTGACCGATGGTGTGGGGTTTCCTGGGTTTATTTTGGTGCTTCTGGGAAGAGATTTCTGCCATTATTTGGCAGCCACAGGGGGAAGTGCGTAGCCACACCAGAGAGACAGAGAGTGTGTTTGTGTTTGTGACAGCCTGTGTGCAAGTGGTGTAAAAGTGAGACGTGTGTTTGTGGGATTTGGATGCTGCCAGAAAGCCATCTGACAGACTGATGTGGGGGCAGAGAGTGAACGGCAGATCACAGAGTCACTAGTGCTGCAATTTTACACCTCCGAGGGGATCGAGTGTCTGACTGTAATGTGACAGGCGCTGGTAACGCTAGCAGAGGTCACTTTAGAACATGTTGCATAAGAATATTCACCTTCTTCAGAGAACATCACAATAAAAGGTGCTGGCAGAATGTAACTGGTTCTGTATTAACCAGTTCAACACACGAGAGGCCTTGATGGGATACTGATTTAACTTTCTGCTTCTTTAAGTTTGTGCATGAAATTTAGATGCAAGGTGCGATCAGAAAGTTCTGGGACTATTTCTGAAAACAGCAGGTTTTACATTTGGCCGCATATAGACGCTGAAACTGTCTCGTTGTGCAGCGATGCAGTGCTTATGATGCTCCTTGGTAGGAATCTGTGTCAAAACAGTGAACCATTAAGTTCAAAATTCATTTTGGGAATGAGTAAGAGGCCGCAAGGATCCAAATCTAATGAGTTGGGCAGCTGATTGTGTTTATGTGGCAAAAAACGTGCTCATAATAACTACAGTGTGAGTGGAGGCACGGTGCACTGGAGGTTGTTTGTGCCCCTGTTGTGCTTCCTCACACACTTCAGGATGAACGTCGACAGTTTAACCTTGGGGGTGAATTCCTGATGCACGACCACATGAATGTTGAAGAAGACGAAGAGCGTGCTCCTGGTGCTCCTGACCTGATGCGACTTGCTTGGGTTTGGAAAATGTGGGCTCCTCTGCGATGAATACTGCAGTTTCTTCTCTTGCTTTTAAGTTCAGAACCACTTCTCGTCGTCAGTAATGATTGAGTGACCATCAGAATTTGACATTTTCTTTTCTGCACTGGTTTGCAGTCCATGTAGAAATGCAAATGCACAAAGAGCGTGTACGTTAGGTTCCTGTTCATGGTGTTGTGTCACGCAGTTTGCTCGCTGTCCATGCAGACGCACAGTGAACAGTATCACAACTTTTCATCAGCCCTCGTACAACTGCATTGCTTTAAGCTGTATTTCTTGAATTCTGGTCTCTCTGCAGCCTCTTATTATGTTGTTGTCCATTTTAATGAAGTTAGTATTGTTTTGGAGTGTTGTTTTTAAAGTGTGCTTGTACCCTCAGCATGAGACTTTAATTGGGCTCTTGATGGGAGCAGTTGTAGGACTGTGGTTGGTCACTGACACTCGTGCCTGACGGTATTTAACATTTGTAGAGTGCACTCATTCGCTCAACCACTCTAATAGAAAGCTCTTAGTCATGCATGTGGGCCGAGGTGCTGAGTTACACGGCATGACAGAGCACTTCTGTGTGTCAAACATGCACCATTTGTCTCGGTGCTGCCGACCCAGCTGGTGTCTGCCTCACTCTCTTTCTCCCGTGTGTTTCCATTCATGCAGAATTCACCCCTGGAAGTCGACGACGAGGGATTTGTCATCCGAGCTGACAGCACCCAGAATGATATCCTTTTTCTGCTCCCGCGTGTTCGGCTGAGGCGTTTGGGGGTCGAGGAGCACCATTCTGTCATAATTCAGTTTCTTAAGAAATAATACGGATGGGTGACGAATTAAAGAAGACGTCATTGATGTCTTTATTCGGCTTTCAAAACAGCTTTGGCGGTCCTTGATGTGTGTTTTCAAAGTCTTTTGAAGTGTGCTGCTGAACACATGGACACCAGTCGGCTGTCTCACACGTCGGCCCCAAATCCCCCATTAATGTTCAGCTGGGCTGAGAACTGGTGACTGCAAAGACCAAAGCATTTGGATCCCATCATGTTAATACTTATCAAACCATTCCTTGTTCGCTGTATGGAGGCATCTGAATTCATGCCATTTTTCCTTTTGTTAGTTAGATAATGGATGGATGGATGGATAGTTACCCATTTGCATCAGTTTGCATCCCTCTGCTTATTTTTCTTATTACCGAGTGTATTTTTTTAATCTGTCTCTCTCTTGGAAGCTTCACTTTATTTGTAATTTTAAATATTTTTAGCTTATTTAGGAGAGATTTGTTTTCACTGTAACACCAAAAAGCCGTATCATATCCAATTATTTGTATAAAATATTTAAAGCTTCCAGCAGCAGGGAATACTTTAATAGACACTGTTTATTGTGTCTGGTTTAGTTCTTTAAAATAAAAACAAATATTATCAAATGCCCATCATGTCTTCTAGATTTTAGGGCGTTGACCATGAACCGTAATGTCCTTAGTTTAAGTGTCCCATTGCTGCCATCTTTCTGCTGTTGACTCTTGAATAAGGCCATAAGACTAAAGCCCTCCAAAAATGCTTAAAAATGCCAACTTAGTCTGAACATGATTCAAAAACCACAAGTGTGACCAGAGAACAGTAAGCAGCTCTTTCCATTTTTGAAGCTGTAATGAGAAAATCTTGAGAACAGGACTGAGCTCTGTCCTGACAAACACGTGAGAGACGACATCTGCTGAATGAAAACGACGGAGTCACATAAACAACTTTAAAGACAACAATCGGTGCCTTCAGATGCGTACTGTCTCTTTACTTGGAGTACCCGCACATTTTTAGATTCATAAAGATGTCACAGACTTGAATCAGGTCATGTGACGGTTTACAACAAATTAAACCGTCATGAGATCACTGAACAGACTCTAAGAAGACCCCCGACTGGGAGAGAGACGTTTTAAATGGAGCGTAATCAGAAGGTCGGAGGTGAGAGGCGGAGTTAAACCAATTTATCAGCACAAATGCCTGCATTCATGACCTCATTAACTGCAGAGCCAGACAATTATTAAGATCTCACGTTTGTTAGCACAAGCAGCTCAGCGCTGCCTGCTCCCTCTTAAACTGCATCCGAGGCAGAGCCAGGCTGAACTGAGCCGCCTGCCGTCCACCACCATCAGATATGATTTAATTGTCCTAATTCTTAAATACTCCATGTCCTGACTCTCCAGCGCTCATCATTTATCAGCGATAGAGCTCTCTGTCCTGACAGATTCGAGATAACTCTTCCTGCCTTTGTCATCCTCCTGTCGAGCCCCCCGCCTGCTCAGAATCGGCAGCGCACATTCATCAAAGACCCTCGAGGTGAAGATAACGCAGGCATGAGCAGCACAGTCAGGTCCAAGGAGAAGAGGAAGGGGAGGTGGCTTTGCAGCAGGAAGTGGTTGCTCAGCTGTTTGGCTGCTCTGCAGCGTCGTACATCTCCAGGAAGCTCTGCGGTCTTTACCCTCTGCTTGTGTTTTGCATGCATGTGTGTCTTTGTTGTTTTAATTTAATCACTACAGTGAACCAAATGCCATCTCTTCTCTTCAAAGTAATCAGTATTTGTCTAAATAGTAGTATTCACCAAAACCTGAGCCTTGCCATGCTTAACCTAGACCTTCTCTTTTTCTCGTCACTAATAGATTTTTCATGCTTACCAAACACCATGATTTGTTCTCCTTGACCTTCCTCTCTCCCTGTACGCTGCTCTGAGGAGAAGGAGAACAACTTCTACTCCAGTGATTCAGATTTCGATGACGAGGAGCCGAAGAAGTTCCACATCCAGATCAGGCCGGTGGCCAGCAGCAATCGCAGCAGCTCTGTGGCCACAGAGAAGGAGCTGAAGGCCACGGTGGGGACGCTCACCCTGCCGCCCAACAGAGGGACGCGGCAGCAGGTTGTTTGTTTTGGTCTATCTGACGTAAGAAACAAACAAAAATGCACATTCTTGTTATTTGCTAGCAGCATTTGTATGTATTAAAGGATCGTGTTTTGATCAAATCCCATGAAAAGACTAAAACAACAAGAGTTTTGATGCTGCTAACGAGTTATTTCTGTAAAACCAAAGACCAGCCAGTGCTCCGTGACTTTGCTTTCCATAAGTTATTAAAACCACATCAATGAGCCACAGTGTTGTCTTAATTCTGTACGATGAACATGTGAAACTATTTTGAGGTAATCCTACGTACACTATGCTGCTGCCATAAATACAACAAATGCACTGTGTCTCCCAAAAACTACAATGCATTCTAGGAAATCAATACTTTTCTGTTTATTAAATCAACAGGGTTTGGCCTGATTGCTACAGATGGGTTGGGAAAGCAGGGAACTATCAAGAAACAGACTAAAGCTTTGTTGATTTTGGTCTCTTCATGGGATGTGTTGATAATAATAAAAACTATAGAACAATTCCCGCTTTTTCATTCTGCCTTCCTCTCCCGACTTTCAGGTGTCAGCGAAGCGGCATCTCTCCAGTAAGTTCAATCCAATCGGTGCTTGAATGTCTGTTTTAGGAGTGATTGTCGGAGCTTGTTAATGTGCAGCAGATCTCTTTCCTGTAACACGAGGCAAGAGGAAATATCCAGTGTGCTGTGTGCTGTGCACTACACACTCTTAATAGGTTAAATTTTCTGTTGCATCTCTGCAGGAAACTCGAGTACTGCAGGAGGCCGCCTAGATGAAGGTGAAGCTGCCTCCCACAGAGGTGAGTCTCCAAGCTCTTCTCATGTCTGTTATGGAGCTGGAACACTGCAGATTAATGGACTTGTCAGCCTGCAGGAAATGAACTTGAAACTTTTTGATAAATCGCTCATCATTTATAAAAGGAAACTTATGTTTTTGTTGTCATGCAGTTTATAATTGTGGTTACGACCCTGTGCAGGACGGTTGTCATGACGCTGGCATTTCTAACTTCGATACGATTCCTCGATAAATTGCAGTATTCAGTTACTATTTTTGATACCACAGGAAAAATCTGCAGCAACATTGAAGGTATAAAAGTTTAGATTTTCTAAGACAGCAAGGTGCATTTTAATCAAAAATGAAGTTGGAACTTCTTCCAACCAGCCCTCCCTCTGCTTTCTTTATCCACTAAAACCAGTCGCGGAGCCATTTTTCTATCACAGTAATAAAATACTGTTTAACTAGAGCGACGAGCAACGAGAAGACGACAGCGCTGTGATCGAGTGAGCGAGCGAGGCGACACGACTGCAGCGTGTCGATACGCTGTCTGAGAGAAGAGCGAGCGAGAAAACACAGCTAGTGTTAGTGTGTCAATACTGTGCAATGAGTATGGAAAGAATCAACATGTATTGAAAATCGAGGTTTTCCATTGCACAGACCTTTTTTGGCTATTTTCTGCCGTTCTAACATAAAGATCAATGGCTTGTTAAGAACATACTTGTGAACTAGCATGTCTCTCAATAGTAAAACTGATCATTAGTTGTGGCATTACTTCTGTATTTGTACCAACCAATACTGCAGCAGCAAAAATAATCTACATCTTCCAGCATTTACTCCTTTAATGAGGGTTTAGAGTTTCATGTTATGTTGTTTTTGATCTGAAACAGTGAAAACTAATTCCCACAAACTCTCACAGCCACGTTTGTAGCATCAGTAAACACCTTTGTGTAGCAGCTCTCGACCTCCAGCCTCCTCGGCCTCCCCGCTTCCCTCTTCACAACAAATCTCTTCATTGGCCGACCTTGCGTGAACAGGCGCCCTCCATTAGTCACATCTGGCCCTGTGCTCGTGCCCCAAAACATGTTTTACCGCCTACAGGTTCATTAGCTGTCAGAAGGTTGGGCAGGGATGTGGGAAGCGGCAACCTGCTGCACTCCAGCAGGGAGAGTCTCCCTCCTAAATCCAGAGGCAGCAGGATTAATGGTGAGCACCTGATTAAAGCGGTTACTCTGCAGTGACAGCGGCGGCGGCGGCGGCTGGAGCTCAGTGAGACCAGGCTAATTGCTGGTATTTATCACCAAGAAGGTAATGGCTGATGGGTTTTTCCCTTATGTCGTCTTATCTCAGCCCGTCCCGGCCTCCTCTCAGCGCCCTGACAAAGAACACCCTGCTGCTGATTAGTCTTGATTAGGGAGCATCCTCTGTGGCTCATTGTGTGTGTTGTGTCTTAGCAGATGCAGAGCAGGAGGGCCTCCGCAGGTCCACCTCCAGCCCCGATCACAGCAGGTGAGACGGCTCTGCCCTTCACTTCATCTCCTTCCTCGTTCGTCTTATCCGTCTCGGAGCTAAGAGACATATTTGGAATTTAAATTGCATCATCAGCGGCCTTCAGGTTTTCTCCTCACAGCCTGTCGACTGGCTGTCCTCAGTTTGTTTTCAACCGTCTCCTAGTTTTCCCTTCGTCAGCTCATTTCTCTCACTGTTATTTCCTCCTTTTTCATTTCCTCTGTCGCTCAGACAAGATTATTTTCACTTTTACTAAACCAAGAAACAAACTGTAGCGCCAGTGGAAATGCATAAACTATATGGAGAAATAGTGTTTGGAACCTAAAGCGAAAGCCGTGGACGTTAATCTGCTGCTGTAACAGCCTTCTGCTTCCGGCTGCAGGGATTTGCTTCCATTCAGCCAAAAGAGCATTAATAAGGCTGAACACTGATGTCGGTGATAAGAGCTGATCTGTTTTATCGCAGAAGTTCTGCTCATTCACAGCCTTCCACACCAAACCAGTTTCTTTAGGGCTTTATGTTTGGGGATATTATGGCGCTGTGGCAGAAAAGAGTCTTTCCCAAACTATAGCACACTAATGGTGCATCATGACAAGTTAGAATAATATAATATACAGTCTGCTAGACACTAGACTGCATTAATCATCAACATACTAACAGGGAGTTTTCTTGTAAATGTTGTTTTTCGTATCTAATTATCTGACGTTATTGTTTTAAAAATATGAATATTATGTTTTTTCCCTTGCATTTTAAACCACACTATGAAGAACTGTTGTGTTTATATCCCACGTGATGTTTTCAGCATCCCATCAGAGTAATTTAAAGAATAAAATACCGAAGGATGAATTTAGGTCGCCCTACTCGACATCCACTGCAAACTCACAGTTCGAATACAAATGACCCTGCAGGAATACGAGATCATAGCGGATACGGCACCATTAGTTCTCCAGCACACAGTACGGTACATTTTTGCTTCTATAGAGATGCACAGCAGGAAACCAACGCTGCTGTCCTGAACTCTCCCAGCTCCCTCCTCTCTCTTGCTTCACTTCAGTCCTCACTTTGCCTCCTTCTCATCAGTCCCTCCATTTTTCCTCCACTCTCCCTGATTTCCTTCCTCCCTGCTCTCTGTCAGGTTGAGCTCGACGGCGTCCGGCTCTGACAGCCTGTTCGGACCGCCGCTGGAATCGGCCTTCAAGTCCAAAAGCTTCGACTGTCGGGAGCAGCTGAGGGAGCAGAGCGCGTTTGGTGCTTCTGAATGTAAGAGAAGCTTTGTTAAATATATTTCGTAGATTATTTTGGAGCGTATTTCTTTTCTTTGTGTTGTTATTAACACTGTACTGACACAAATGTAAGACCTTAATCATAGGATGGTTTAACGACAGCTGATTGTCTATTTATTTATTTACTTACATAAAACCTTTAGAGCAAGTATAAATGAAAACTTGAACGAGGTACAGTGACACACAAGTTACCACCCATTACATCCACATTCACAAAAACTGAGAACGGTTACCAGACGAGCGAGTACGTCGTTGTTTGTGCATGCCTAAATATGTGGTTCCTCTGCTGCCCAGAGGCACTCGTGTCGCCTCCAGTCATCGTGTTGTCAGAGTTGTGCAATGAGCACAAAAAGAAAAAGAAAAATAAAGTCATGTAAGAGTCACGTAGAAACACTTTTTATTTGCAGCGAATGCAATGAAGTAAAAACCATTTAAATAAATAAACAAATTGTGATAAAAAAGTTGATTAACATGTAACAGAGAACTATGCTCTTATTTTTGACGTATGTTTTAATGTCTTTATTGGACTATTTTAACTGTAATTTAACCTATTTAAATTATGTTTTAACTCAAATGCCTGTAAAGACGTTTGCCTGCAAGAATCCTTTTCAGGCCAAGTGCTGCCAACAGAACCTCTGCCTGTACTTAGCCTGACAAGTGAGATCCTCGGTGCACCAATCATTGAGAGCACAGCAGCACTGGATGCTGACTCAACCGAGCATATCAGCATTTTCATGTAGACGTTAGCAGATGGACAGTAAGAGAACAACATTGGGGTATTTATTAATTTTACTGAATTTCTTAATTCAGTATTAAAAATGTTTTACTAAGTTAGGATTTTGTAAAATAAGAGGATACGTTCCCCCATGCAGCAAAACAGAAAACTTTGCCTTAAAGAAAAGATGAGCCCCCTCATCTGTTTGTGAAACCTGTTGAATGTTATGGAAAGATGCTGTTAAGTCTAGTTTTTGAAAAAAAAAAAAAAAAAGAACTGCGCTCACTTAAGTCAAGCATTCATGGAACAGCCTCTGATCTGTTAAATCCTCTCATCTCAAAGCTGATCAGATATTTCAGAGCCAGTCTCGTCCCTCTGAACCTCACGGTGATGACCGGAGGACGTGAGCTCTGCACAGAAATCCACAAATTGGGATGTTAGATTTTGAAGGCAGGAGCTTGATGGTCGTAGACGTGGAGGCAGATTCGTGTTAGACTGCAGCTTTTTGTGAAGACGCTATTGTCTAGTCCTCGAGTACAATGAAACCTTCACTTTTCCACATCTAATATCCAGGAAAACAGAATGCCTTATATTTGGGCCATATATGTATATTTTAGATTTTGTGTTGTTGTTGTTGCTTTGTTTTTGTTTGTCCTTAAATTACAAGATGGCGCTGAGGATGTCTGTCACAGTGTGTTGGTGCACGAACCCACCAGAACAAATTTCTCGTATTGTGTGAACTGTACCTGGCAGTAAATCTGATTCTGATTCTGATGTACCGCTGCAGATCAGCAACGTCTAATTCCATCTTCATAGGTTTTCAGTTTCCCTCTCTCAGTGATAACCAGAGTTACTGCTGATGTTCTGTCATGTGTTTACTGTGTCTGTCAGATGCTGCCTTCTCGTCCGACTCGTCCTCTCCAGAGAACGTTGAAGACTCTGGCCTGGACTCACCTTCCCATCAGCCCCTTGGTCCCTCTCCTGAGCCGGTGGGCTGGGCTGCGTGGCCTCCGATGCCACAGAGTAAAGAACAGACACAAACACTGGGGCGACCGGTGGACCCTTTCCTCTCAGCTTTCCGTGACCCCTCACCTGGACGCAGCCCTCACCAGCAGGACGACCCCGCCAGCGTCTGGTCTGTCGCCTCTTCGCGGCCCTCACGTGTCCCCCCAGAGATGGACCCCGCGTCGATGCGGTTCCCTGCTTTCTCTCAGTCCCTGCCCCCGCCCGAGATGGAGTCATCGGTGTGGAACTGCAAACACATCCCACCTGAGGACCCCTTCCTCGCCGCCTTTGAGAGGACTGTCACCCAGGAGGCAATCAACCTGTCCGACGCCTGGGCGCGCCCGCCGCCTCGCCCCGCCCAGGAGGGCAGGGCCATGGAGGTGCGAGGGGACCCGTTCTCCGTCGCCCTCGCCGACACCAAGACACTCCCAACGCCTTCCTCTTCCTCTTCGTCATCCTCCTCCAATCGTAAAGAAAGAGACAGGAAACGAGACCGCAGCCTCCCACCTCCTGTTTCTTCCGACGACCCGTTTGCGATCACGATGATTGGCAGCCCGACGCACCAGTCGTCGCTGGCTGCAGCAGCTGGAATAATCCCTCCACACAGCAGCAGCGGCGGCGGCGGTGGCGGTTCTGCCAGCAGCAGTAGACTGGGACTCGACGCTAACACGGGCTCTTTACCTTTAACTCAGCCAAAGAAGGAGCTGATTCACTGGAACTCTGTCCACAACCCGTTCAGCGAAGGCTCCAAGTCGCAGGAGGGAGGCGGGAAAGGAGAAGGAGGAGAAAGGAGGAAACACCGATCATCGGAAAGCGAGCCGCGCAGGAACGCTCCTCCCCTCACGAGGCATTCAGGACCCCAGGAGGATCTGTGCTTCTCTACAGACAAAGATCAGGACTGTCTGGATCTGAACACTCAGATGTCCTGCAGCATCAGCTCTCACAAGGGTACTGACCTCTTTATACGGCATTTTTGTTTGACTTTACTATGAATTCTCACATAAAAGCCTGGGAGGGGGGCGTGGCCAGCAAGAATAACAATGACACACATTTACCTGCAGCCTCATAAAACAACTTAGATCAGGGGTGTCGACATCCGGTCCTCGAGGGCCGCAATCCTGCATGTTTTAGATGTTTCCTTCTTCCAACACACCTGATTCAAATGATCAGGATCGTTATCAGACTTCTGCAGAGCTTGATGATGAGCTGATCATTTGGATCAGGTGTGTTGGAAGAGGGAAACATCTAAAACATGCAGGATTGCGGCCCTCGAGGACCGCAGTTTGACACCCCTGACTTAGATAATTAAGGTACATTTCCCCTACTCTAATTACTTTTTTGAGAAGCCAAGTATTTAAGCCTTTGTTTTAATAGCTCCATTCAGTCTTTGGTGAGACTTGGAGAGAAATATGGAAGAAGGTGGCCTGTAGTTTTAGATCGATAGAGGAATATGAGGCCATAAATTCTTCACCAAGCATCCAGAGTAGTTCACATTCAGCAACAATAAACGCACACAAAGCAGCAGCGTTCTGCGGCTGTGTTTCAGCTCCATCTCACGTTAATAAACATAAATCAGGAGTCAGAGGGACAGCTGAATTAAACCAGCGCCGAGGCGCAGAACAGCTCAGTGTTATATAAAATGCAGAAAAGTTCCCGCTTCCACTCTGCACGAATAATTCATCGTGTGGATCAGGGTGCTGATTCCTATGAGAAGCACACCTCTGCACCCGGACAGCTTTGGCTTTTTAATTATTCAGCATGAAGCCAAATCTTTCCATCAGAGGACCGTCTGGTAAGCAGCTCGTTAAGGCCTCATCCACTTAAATTAATCTTAAAAGATTGAAGCTGCATATTATACGACAATAGCTTCATATTTAGAGCGGAAAGGTCAGGGTGGGGGAACGTGTTTTTCCAGAACGGTGCTGCCGACACCCACAACACTTTTGTGTTGCCTCACAATAACGGTGCCTCACCTCTGACGCACAGAGACGGACTCAGCATCACGTAGTGTCATGTGTTATGTTGTCGCTTATGTGAGAGTCACCCTCGTCCCTGGTAGCTTAGTGGGCACCATTACATATAGAAAGGAAACCATCCAGTTCTCTGACTGTCTGCTGCTGAGACAGACTGTTTGCTTGTATGTGTGCAGGGGTGGTTTTGGTCGCTGTGTATTGCGTTGAAGTTCCTAATCTTGTGTGGTGTGTTGGGAAGATGTCGGTCATAGAAGCACCGCACGTTCAAATATTATCAGTATCGGCAGCATAGACCGAACCACGAATACACAATCATCACATCCAGCCACAGCTTCACCGGTTCCAGCCAGACAGACAGAGCTCAGCAGAGGCTCCACACCGCCTGAGATCAGTCGATTCATGTTAGTTTTTCAAAGGATCTGCAGCTTTGTCCATAACTGGCCATACGTTATCACTGGAACAACACTCTAGGCGTTGATATGGATCAGAAGAAGGAGCCTCCTTCATGTTGAAAGGAATCAGCTGAGGTGGTTCAGGTGTCTGGGTGAAGGTTTTACAGACCCCAGGGTGGACCTGGAACTCACTGAAGAGATTATAGATCTCATCTGGCCTGGAAAAACTTTGGGATCCCTCAGGTTTAGCTGGAAAATGTTTCTGGTCAGAGGGAAGTCTGACCTCCAACACTGTGCACAGACTCTGGATAGATGGATGGGAAGAGTCCAGACGGAAAAAAAGTTCTCACTCTGTGACCTTCCTGTGCTTCGTAGACTCTCAGTTAATTGTCAATTAACTCATTTAATTGACAATTAACTGAGTCATCAATCTGATATTAAAATTATTCTGCAGCTGATTTGATAACTGATAAATACTTAAAATCAATTTCAAGCAAAAATGCCAGATGTTACTGCGCCAGATCTTTTTAATTAGCTTTTTATGAGAGGAAACTAAATTATAGTAGTTTAGACATCTAACAGAGAAAATGCTGCTTTAGACTTCACTGTAAACCTCCTGGTGGCATTTCATGGACACGCTGATGTTTTAATTTATCAATCAGAATAAAAATATTGGCAGATTAGCTGAGTGAAAATAATCATTAGTCGCAGCCTCAATAGATTTAGTTACAACTAGGGTTATAAGTTGCGCTACGATGCTAATTTCATCGTTGTTGCTTCTGTTTTAAAAGCATGAAAATGTGATTCATTTCTTATGTTTGGTTCAGTGTTGGGCTGCAAGG
>NW_007578786.1:194488-198647 GCF_000690725.1 Stegastes partitus
TAAATTGTCCGTAGGTGTGAATGTGAGTGTGCTTGGTTGTCTGTCTCTAAGTGTAGCCCTGTGATAGACTGGTTACCTGTCCAGGTGTCCCCTGCCTTCACAGCTGGGATAGACTCCAGCCCCCCATGACCCTAGAGAGGCTTAAGGTGTACAGATGATGGATGGATGGTTCAGTGTTCGTTGCACCCCAGAAAAACTTAGTGGCCGTTCCAGAACAAAAGCTTTGACCGTGAACGAACCAAATAGTTTTCCTGCTCCTTATCGATCATTCATGCTCACTTCATCTCTGACCTTCGTCGTACCGTTTATGTGGGTGTCGGCTGATGGATCGAGCTCTGACAGTGTGAACAAGTGATCAACACTGTGTGGGATTTGTTCTTTTTTTTTCTTACTAGGGAAGAAAATATTCATAAACCAACAGGATGGTAAATCTCTCAATTGAACCAATACAAATAAGATGTTGTTGTGTTTGGTGCCAGCGTGATCTGGCAGTCTGCTGCTCACGGCTTGTCGCTGGCTGCTCTGAACGCAGCTCTTGGCTGATTCTGGAGCACGTCTGTCTCTTGTGCTCCAGTTCGGCGTGTGATTCAGATCTGCTTTGAGCCATGTTGTGTGTTCGTGTCTTTTTGCAAGGTTCCAAACACAACTTCAGACAAGAAACGTCTGAAGTGGTCGCAGCTGCTCCTCAGAGAGCCGCCCGGGCCAAGAGGTCTTCAGGCCGACTGAGCGGCTGTGAGAGAGTAAGTGTCACGCCATGAGGTCACGGCTACGCTAGCTCAGTCAATTCATTATCCCTTCATCGTCTGCTTCTTAAAATCATAGTTTTATTTTATGTAATTAGTACTTTAGAGTCAGAACACTACAGTTTATCTTCCTGAAATCTGTAATTTATTTATTTATTTTTTGAATAGGAGACTAAACCTGTCACAGTGGTTGCAGATAATTGTTGTAAAACCTTTTAACTCATCATTTACTGAGTGGAAACAAAAAGGGAAACTCTTTCCACCCACTCCAGTCGTCTTGTAATACTGTAAATATTACCTTTCTGATGACTGTAGTGTTTCTAAACTGTCAAAATCATGAACACATCAGCTACTGTCTGTTTCAGTTCTTGTTTATTGACACGATGGGACCGTATCTTGATACCAGGATGCACCAAAGCTGTGTGAATGATGCACTGGATGTAAATGTCTGATCAAGACATCGGGTCAACGGTGCTGCTAATGTCGTCCCTGTGTGTTTCAGTCCCGGTCCCTGTGCTCCTCCCCACTGCCGGAGCCCAGCCCTTCCCTCACCTCCTCCTCCTCCTCCAGCCCCAGTGAGTGGGGGCCCCAGGCCAGCGAGTGGGGCGGCCAGAACCGAGCAGCCAGCCCTGCCAGGCCGGGACAAGTGTCACCGCTGCCCTACCAGCACCAGGACCACCAGCAGAGACAGTGTAAGACACATGAGAAGCTTCAGTAGAATTGTTTCTCTGTAGGGAAAGGTGTAGTTAGATTATTTCTGAAGCACATTTAGAAACGTGAATCAGCATATTTTGAACATATTTCCTTCCTATAGTTCCTTTTAAAGTGACTTGTTTCAGGATGACATGGTGACTCAGATTTATCAGACTTGTTCTCCACAGTGCATCTGTCCAGAGGTCCCAGTCCCATCTCCCTGAGCACACAGGAGGCCTGGCCGGTCGCAGCCGCTATCACAGAATACATCAATGCCTACTTCAAAGGTGGACAGCACAACCGGTCAGCATGAGGCTTCCTCTTCACAGAAATAACAGACATGTTGCATATTGCATGTTGTTAACCCTCTGAAAGCCAAAGCAAGTTTCTGGGGGTTTGTTTTGCTCACTGTTGGCTCATTTTTCACCACAATATAAAGTCCTTTCCTAGATAGAAACGGCACAACTATGGTTAGAAACAGAGAAAAAAGAGGAAAAAAATGAAGGTGCACTTTTTTGATTATGTAGTTTACAAACATTAACAAAACTGGAGTCAACATGTCCAATATGTACAGTCATGACTCGATAATCCGACACTAAATATAAAACCTTCTTCTATGTCGGATAGCAAGGCTGTCGGATTGTCAAGACGGAGGTCCAGATACAAGGAGGGCTTGATGCTTGAACGGACACTTCCACCCCGGGGCAGCGCTCTGACGGGGTGGAAGTGTCCAGAACACACAGGCAGTACTTGGCTGCTGATGCTAGTTTAGTTAGCGCTCACACTTCTGTTTCCTCCATCGGTGGCGGCGGGGGAGTGGCAGATACGCTCCACCGTTACCATCCATGTTTACTTCCATAAACACTGAGCGCGCTCGCTGCGTGTGACGTCGTCGTGTCCTCTTCTGCGCATGCGGGACACTTTTGGCTCGTATGAAGTTCACACAGCAGATCACATACAAGTCGCATTGAAGTGGAAACGTGAAGGAAGTCACAAAGAAATCCTCATTGAGCATCAAGTCCTGCAGTGTGAACGTAGCCAATCTGTGGGATTGTTCAGTCAGATAATACTCCGTCATCCTGATTGGTGACATTAAATGTCATGTCGGAGTCACAATCCAAGGCTGTCGCTATGTTAAGGCTGTTTTTATGGGTTCTGTTGGTTTTTCCTAAAAACCTGTCAGATAGCAGGTTTAGGATTGTTAAGGGTCAGATTATCGAGTCACGACTATATTTCAAGGGATCAACATGCTATACATTATGTATATATACATATTTTACAACTTAGACTTTTACAATCTCAACAGACTTGGTGTTTATCACAATACTCTGCTCTCCAACTCTAGAAGGCATTTCACCAGCTGAATGCATCCTCTGTATACTGTTCTTTTTCTATCCATGCTACATTCATTTTATTGATCAAGCTTTTATTGATCATGGTTTATTTTCCTTTCACTCTCTTAAATTACTTTCCATACTCGTCTCCAGTCTGCTCCTGGTAAACACAGCCTGCACTTCATGGAAAGTTTCTGTCATATGACTGTTGGTCACAGACGACTCATTAAGATTTGATTTAATTTTATTTTTGTGTTTTTTACAACATCTGGTTAATGCAGATGTTTGGGGAGACGTGTAGAATAAAGTGATGCTGATGATTTATTCTAAGGTGATTTTTAGATTTGGTAAAGTTTACTACTGGAACCACATGTGACAAGTGATGCGTTCATGGAGCATCCGAAGTTAAAAATCTGACAGTTTGTTCTGTTTTTAGTTTCTTGTACTGATGATAGTTTGGTTTTTGTTTGTTTTTTAATTTAAAGATGGCATGCTTGTCAAAGCCACTGGTGGGTTTTGGGTTGCAGAGGGCTAACTGACGTGTTGACGGATCACTTGATTAAATAAACTTGGTCTGCGTGTTTCTCTTCTTCCTTCAGGTGTCTAGTGAAGATCACAGGCGACCTGACGATGTCCTTCCCAGCAGGCATCACGAGGATTTTCACGGCCAACCCCAACGTCCCCGTGCTCAGCTTCAGGCTGGTCAACATCTCACGGATCGATCACTTCCTGCCCAATCAGAAGCTGCTCTACAGGTCAGCTGCCGTCTGCTTTTTATGTTACAAACGGCGTCCACTGCTCTGTCGGGTTATCAATCAATCAGTTGTCTCCACAGCGATCCGTCTCAGAGCGACCCGGACACCAGAGACTTCTGGTTCAACATGCAGGCGCTGCAGCTCTACCTGCAGAGAGAAGCTGAGCTCAACCCGCAGGCTTCGTACTACAACGTCGGCCTGCTCAAGTATCAGGTGAGGACTTTAAATGTGGAGTCTCACCCTTAAGGACAGACATGTTCTGCTTCTTCATGCTGTCATTATACAGTTTCTCAGCCTCCTCGTCATCCTCAAAAAATGGATGGTGTCAATTTAAACTTCTTCAAGACAATAAACATTCATGCTTGTTTTTCAACTAATTTCCTAATAATTTGCTGAAAAGAGCTTTTTAAAAAAAAAAAAAAAAAGTTTGCTGCTAATTAAACGAATGTTTCTTTCACAGAAAAGTTCAAATAAATCCCATTGATTGGAAAATCTGATTTATTCAAGCCTGCTCAGGTCTGAATAAAACAGATTTTTAGCTGAACTTTGATTTGTCTATTTTCATCACATTTAGTTCTAAATAACTCAGTGCTTTATAGAAATGTTCCTGCTTGTTATCCAGCTATTCTTTTAA
>NW_007578786.1:199088-201415 GCF_000690725.1 Stegastes partitus
TTATGGGTTCTGTTGGTTTTTCCTAAAAACCTGTCGGATAGCAGGTTCTGGATTGTTAAGGGTCGATTATCGAGTCACGACTGTAGATGTTTGCATTAAACAAGCTTTGAGCAGCATGAGTTCTGTTGTCATTTTGAGACCAGAATTATTTGTGAATATGCTTCATACAGACCATAGATATGGACCAGTAGGTTACTTTCCTTTTTTTTTTTTCTTAAATCAGTGTAATATCCTCCTGAAGGTCACAGAATGAATGAGGCCTTTAAACACGTCATTACAGCAGCATCAAGTTTATATGTTTACCAAGAATCAAACAACACAGTTAACAGACGACCTGAATAGTGACGCTGACTTTACGTTTTCTCATAGTTAATGATTTTATACCAAATATCTTTGTCTTCATGTTAATTTTCTTCAGAGAAATGGGAGATAAAGTGTCATAAACAGTTGACCTGATATCCTTGTGTGAACACTTTGTTGGATCACTTTACAAACAGTTTCCAGAAACACTTCCTACTATATTTTCTGACCTTTCCAAGAAAACACGAGTCATCAAATCTGCGTCAATCGTTCCACATCCTCTAAAGCGTGTTGTGACATCTGTGCAACGGCTCAGGTTTACTTTGGGTGAAATAAAGACACCGACCAGACGTCTCCGTCGACCACAGGCTCATATCTCAGTTCAGTTTCCCTTTTTCTGCTCTGTGTTCAGGTAGAATTTTAAAACTAATTATTTAAGTCGTCCTGAAGCAAAAACAAAAAATATATTCAACATATTTCAGCTTCTCTGTTGTCAGACTGACTTTGTGCTCTTTTGCTTAATATAAGTTCATAAATCATAACTTTAGAAACTCTCCTGATCAGCGTTTTGATGCGACTCTATCGAGTAAATTAAGACGAGCTGAGCCATTAATAATTTAGGGTAATAATAGCATGTGTGTGGTGGCTACCAGGAGAAATTTAAAGACCACCAAAGGCAGGAGATGAAGGACCAGGTGAGGCCTCTCTGACTGTTTGTTTGTCTCTCCAGGAACGCTGAGGAACGACGGCTGCTGTGGAAACTTCCCAACCTTTCCCCGACCAACCACAGCAAAGGTCAGAGCTCTGCTGCTGCTCTTTCTACCTCTCCGCTTCTCTTCTTTAACCCTCAGTGATGGAGGCAGCTTTGATTGGAAAATGCCGCTCGCTGAGAGGCAAGACACTCGCGTCGGCCTTTTTCTCTCTCTATTAATTTATTAGTCTTCTCGTTAAGATTGGTGCCTGAATTTTCGGCTTCATTGATTTCCCATCGGTTCCACAGTTCCACACCGTGTCAAGACAAATGTAGAAATGAGTAATTGAGAGTTACGTAAAGAGATGTGTGCGCTCCACATCCTCGTCTTTTTAAAAAGCCGGAGCCTGGAGGCGTATCATTACCGTCTTCACAGCCGCATTAGCATTTGAACGTGGCAGCTGCTCTCATCAACCTGGTGGAGACGAACAAAACGAGAGTGAAGGTGCTTCTGAATACTGAGCTGACATAAAGAATCCTGAAATATTCACTTTTTATTTTGTGCCAGACTGATTGTGACTCATATTCCACAACCTTTGTGGCGCACAAAAGAGAGACGGCTTGTAATGGAGGATTCTCTGGCTCTAGTTTAAGATGGGTGCGAGCAAAATTACATCATTTGAGCTCCAACTTTCCTTCACCTATGTGCTTCTTTGTTCCAGACCCGCACACTTCTTCTTGTGGTTTTATCCATCTAATGCTATATTATTACCCCAGTGTGAAGCTGCGCGCCCGGAGAGCAGAGAAGAAGAAGAAGCTATTCAGAGGCACCAGTGATGGATGGGAGGATAAAGTAAAAACATTTATAGTTGGAAGAGCTTTCTGATTTATGAGCCACTGACAAAAGCACTGAAAGGTCACCATAACTCCTTCCTGTCCCTTCAAACACTGTTTTCCTGCATAAAGCCTGTTTCTTTGTGACCAAAGTGTTGAAAGTGCAGCTTTGCATAAACACTGTGTGACAGCGTCGGGTCTGTAATTAATGAGCTTCGCTGGACGTCTCGTTAACACGAGCAGATGTGCCGGAGAAGATATTCCTCAGATTGACGAGGAGCTTTGCGGTAGCTCCTAAATTTCTCAGCAGCGCTTCTCTCTCCTTTCACGCCGGCGTCTTCATTGTATAAATAAATCTGACATGCAGCTCTTCTAAACATCTACATGCAGAGGACCAGGACCAGGACTCCGGCTTGTTCAGGGGCTCACAGGTTGAGAGACGGTTACACAAGATTAGATACGGAGCAGAACTAACAATTATTTTTCTGTTTAATACATCATT
>NW_007578786.1:204549-239441 GCF_000690725.1 Stegastes partitus
ATATTTTCTGTCCATATTGTAAACGATCTTCTGCTCAGCGTTGACCTCATGGTTGTGTGTTCCAGGCTCAGGGACTCTGTGTGCCAGCTGGCAGTGCCTGGAGGTCCCCCGCGGCCCTCCGCCCAGCCTGGCTGTTCAGTTTGTGGGCTCCGGGGCCTCGCTGTCGGGTATGGACGTGGAGCTGGTGGGCAGCCGCTACCGCATGTCGCTGGTCAAGAAGAGATTCGCCACAGGTGACGCTCTGAACACACACTCTGGCTGAAACCAGGAGTTTACACACACCGAATAAAAAGACACACAAGCTTTTCTTTAACATTAAATCAAACTGGACTTCTCCTGTTTTAGGTCACTTAGGATTAACAATTTCAATTAAGGTTCATACCAAAGGGATCAATAATGTTCTATCCGTCTGTCTGTCTGTCTGTCTGTTCATCACCAACATTATTTCTATTGGCTGAATTTTTTATTACTTTATTCAAAGTCAGAAATTTAAATACGTTTCCTGAGTATTTGGTGGCATTGCCTTTAAACTGTGTGACTTGGCTGATTTCTTTCCACAGCTGTGCCTCCAATTAACTCAAACGTTGTCAGTTAACCAATCAGAAGCTTCCAAAGCCGTGACATCATCATGTGGGTTTCCCAAATAGTTTGAAGGCATCTTAGTGGATGTGAACTTCTGACTCTGAAGAAAGTAATAAAAAAACTTCTCTCTCTCATTATTCTGGCGTTTAGCAAATATAAATGAAGTTGTTAATCCTGACTGACCTAAAACAGGAAAAGTTTGGTCACATTTAATGTCAGACAGTGAGAAAGAAAAGGTTTTATGTCTTTTTCTACAGTGGATGTAAACTTCTGGTTTCAGCTGTACCTGCTAATATCAACTTTAAAGACGGTTCTGACGAATCAAACGATGGAACATGTTGGTGTATAATCCTCATTCTGGTCCTTATAAACGGATCAGAACCACAGAGGTTTCATCACAGTATTATGTATAATAACAACTGTACAGACTTTATTTCTAATCATGTTTACAGAACTGCTGGTGAAACTAATAGTTAATCAGCTTTTCAGATAACAGACGAGTTACCTGCTGATAGTTTTACTGATGTTTTTTTAGGTAGAATGTCAAAACATTTACTGCTTCTAGTGTTTTTAAATGTGAGCATTTGCAGTTTTTTCTGTTTTCTATCATCGTACATTAAATATCTTTGGATTCTGGATCGCTGCTAAACAACCTGAAGTCTGTTGCTCCACTGACTCTGGACTGAAGGAACCGTTTCCCACTTTCTAATAAGCTGTGACGTTTTACTGATTTTTTATTGATTATCTCACAAAAGCGCTGAAGGCACTCTGGACCAAACACAATTTAGAAACTCGTTAACATTTACAGCTGCCGACTTGATGATTAAAACCTGGAATGAATGATTTGATGATGTGCCAGATTTAATGTCAACTTAGTGGGAAAAAAACAACATTTATTAATGGAGTATGAACATTTTTACCAAATAGAAAACATAAACTAATCGGATATTTACAGCCTCGTATCACGCTCATGGCTCATAGCATCGCCAACTAAACCAGTAAGAAAGGCTTTTATAAAGGAAGCCTGATTAGAAGGTGTTGATGGTTTTATCTGGAATGAAAACGGCGCCATTATTAGTGTGTTCACAGATTATTATAGCATCCATTAAAATAACTCGATAGTAGATAAGAAAAAAAACTTCTTTGAGTTCTTGCTAAGAGTTTAATGACAAGAGTGAATTCATGTCTGTAAGCTTTGGTAAATATAAAGCTGTAGCCTGTTAGCTTAGCATAACGACTGGAAACCTTGTCCACCACCTATTAAACGTACTAATTAACAAAATGTTCTGACTGGACACAAGATAAAAATGATTTCATTAGTGATGCACGATATAAAAATTTCTGGCTGATACCGATATTAAGATTTCTGATATCACCGATGTCGATATTCAATTTTTGTTCACATCGAAAAATGAGTATAAGGAAGCACTGTGAGAAAACTATTTAAAAGAAAGCCAAATCAGACCACATAGTCTTTTTTAGTACGTAACAAAAGTAAAACATATTTAAACATATTTAATGTTCAAGTCCAGGACCATTTAAGTAAAGACATCTGTGAAATAGCAGCGATATCAAACATAGAGACGAAGGCACTAATGTTAGACAATCATCGGCTAAATTTGCTCATTAGACCGATGCCGATATGTGGGAGAAAAACACTAATATCGGCCGATACCGATGTGGTCGCTGATATATCGTGCAGCTCTAATTTTTACACTCAGTTTTTGTACTGATGAACCAAATCGGGTCGATAGCTGGCAGACGCCCTTTCTGTCTTGGTTCAGAGCCAGGCTAGCGCGCTAACAGCTTCCAGTCTATATGCTAAGCTAAGCTTAACTTAACTGGAAGACATTAGTTGCATCGATCTTCCTCTCAGCAGGAGAGAAAAGTCACACTTTGAGTAAACTGTAAAAAAAAAACAAAAAAAAACGAGAGAGGTTGGATTGTTTTGATATTTTGGTTTAAGTAATCTGAATTATTAATGTGTTTTCTAAAAAGCCCATTTTATGCTTTTTAGGGTTTTTTTCTGTGCATGTAAAAGGTCTGTTACTCTTTCCAGGCTTTTCTCCTGCTGCTTATTTACATCAACATGTGACACATTTGTATGAATTAATTTGTAATTCTGCACATCCTCAGTTCATCATTATTTCCTCAGTAGAGCCACTTCTGCCAGAGCCGCGTCCTCACACTGGTTGATCTGGGTTTTCCATACATCACCAGCATTAACTCACGTTCACCGCTGACCAATCAGAGCAGCCTTTGCTCCATCAGGAGGCCTTAACGAGATAGAAACAGAGGAGGAGCTGCAGCAATGTGCAATATGAGGACAATAATATGCTTTTTGAACATTAGAGCCTGTAAAAATATTTCACGAGTCCCCAAAACTAAAACGACATCCATGTAATTGTGCACAATGTGGGCTCTTGAAGGTTTTGCTCGTCGGACTGTTGCTGATCTTAGTCGTGTGTTTTCTCTTTGCACATGAACCTCTTTATTGTCTTTGACAGGGAAGTACATGGCGGGCTGCTCCCTGTGAATCACATGGAGGACCGTCAGATCCCCAAACGGACCGTCGCTGAGGGTTCAGAGAACTTAGCACTTTGACAGCGTCTGAGCTGAGAGAGGTGATTGTTGGTAAGACTTCAGCTCAGCCTCCGAGGACGATGTGCACTTACTTCTGACGGTGTCCTGCTGCTTTAGGACCAAGCCTTTTCTTCTTCTTTTCCTCTAACTTAAGTTGTGTGTTGTACATTCAGTCGTCCTGCCTTTTCCAGGAGGAAAGTTCTCTTTTTTTTTTTCTATTGAATCTTCTCTGTTCACATCCTGTTCTGTGTGCCTTTGTATCGAGACACTGCAAACTAAGCTAGATGTCAGAACCGTTCTTGAATTACAGAAGAAAGAAAAAGTGTGTGAATAAAGTGAAGCGTGTTACTGTCTGGAGCCGAGCTGCCATGAAAACTAGGATTTTTAAATTATGTAAATACTGTATCTCTGGAGCATCCTGAAGGATCGAACCAATCTGACCTTCTACCAAACCTTAAAGAAAAGAACCATTTGTAAATCTGACGTTTGTTCCAAATAAAGGTTTTGTGATGTTGATATTTGATAAAAATAAATGTGCTCAAACCGTTTGGTTTACACCAATTTATTACACGTTGTGACCAAGTACAAAATACAGCTGAACTATGCAGTTTATTACAGACCATCATCTGTCCTTGGGCTAGTTAAAGTGTAGTCAAGAACAGGTTTAAAAATACACAAAAATAAGGGTTCAGTATACTTGTAAGAAGAACCAAATCTAGTTCAATAAAAAATAATCCTCCGCCAAAAAGTCTAAAACAGCCTTACAAAACATTACAAAGTACACATAGAAATGATTTCTCCAAAGCACTTTAAGGCAAATTACTGTGACAGGCACAAGTTACAAAAAGCCTTAAATAAACCGATCACGAGGATTCTCATCGCTACGACAAAAACATCCGGGAGGGAAACGAGGAGAAGGGAAAGAAAAGAAACAACTGAACCGATTTCAACACAAAGCTCAAGATCTTCAAATCAGATTAGTTCATATAAATAGAAGTTTTTTCTTGTGACAGTTTAATAGCTTACTGGGGAGCAGCAGCGCCGCAGTAATAATTAAATTTCATACATTGAACATTTGAGATTGGAAACAAATTTATCACACAGTCTAGTCAATTACACACCAAAGCAGGTTTTCTCTGTTACGATGTGACCAAAGTACAGCATGAGGAGAGAGATTAGGCAAAGACCGAAGGCCACAGAGCACGCACTGTCTACATCATATAAAGATATATATATATATATATAATTTATTATGGACAAATTCCCCAGATAACGCACTGTATTCTTCTATCTAATTCAAACAGAACATAAGACTTTATCTGAGTAGCTGCATGAGGTCCAAGTATCTGAATTGGGGGACGAGCGTGCCGGCTCAGGTGCCAACGAGATCCTCTTGTAGGGTTTTGGTTTGCAGGTCCGACGCTCTGACGTATGCCGACGTAGCTTCCTAACTTTGAGACGGACCAGATTCCAGTTCGGGTTTCAGCGTCCTGTCCCCGCTAAAGTGATTATTCTGGATTTGTTCCAACTGTGCGGCAGCTGAGAAAACGACAGCGCGGAGCTATCACCGGATGGAAACCGTGTGAAAGGATCGAGGAGAGGTATTTACACGGGACACGAAACAGGACAGTGGCTACATTTTTTCTTTTCTTTTTGAAAAATATTTGCCTCATGTCATCTGAGCTGAACAGAGAACAGCATAAAATTCTATTGAGGTAAACAAACCAACATGTTGAACAGCCAGGGGAGCAGCTCCCTGCCTCCCTGACTACTGCGACACTATGAGGTCCTAATGCCTGACGAACGGAGCCAAACCGTGGCTAAGCTGGTGGGTACGACTGAGGGAAAGGTCCTTTGGGTCAGTAGGTTGCATGTTGTGGTTACTTGTTTATTTCCCATGTGTTTGCTACGAGCTGCAGCGGAGGCAACAAGGAGAACACGCCTACACCTAATCAATGTTAAAGGTGCTTTGAATGTCTGAGGTTTGGAGACGATACATTCATACTGCGGTAGAGGCACAGCTGAGGGACAGATAGACATCTGTAGTGGTGGTTTCAGAGTTAGCGATCTAAGGCACTCAAATGACACTATGGCACAGCTAGGTAAAATGTTTTGTTTTTAAAAAAAAAAGAAAAAAAAAGGAGAAGATGAATCACAAACACCACACACCACCACTCAAAGTTACACATCCAACAAAAGATACTGCACAAAGTCATTCACAGTTGCAACAAAAACAGAAAGACAGTCAGACCTGTGTTACACCCCTGTGAGTAAAAAAAAAAAAAAAAATAGAAATAGACGTGTGAGCTTCATGAGAGAAAGACCGCCGTCTTTAAAACGCTAGTGAGGGGAGGACTGACGTTGCTACACTCGTTTTCTATGTACATTGCACACACTGACTGCAGAAGGACGCTCAGCCCGAGAGCTGCTGCGTCCCCAAAGGCCCCAAAAGCCACATTTCAGGGGCAGCTGCTGGTCCATGTGACTTTTGCTGTGGCCCCAATCAGACCGGACTCACATCTCCTGCAGAGGGTGGCTCATTTCGATCCGCTCCCTCTTCACAGCTGGTTCAGTCGGACCTCTGGACGCGTCGGCGTCGCTGCCCAGGTCGCTCATCTCATCAGAGAAAGACGTGTCTGGTGGAACAGAGAGGAACAGGTTCTAGTGTCAGCACAGCTTTATCACATGTGTGACCCTGAAATCAACCAGCAGCTGTTTCAATAGAACTGTCAAGACAGTTTTAAGCAAACTTTTGACATGGCGTTAATTATTTTAAAAAGGAGAACTCGTCTTTTTTCTGTTAACGACATTGCAGCAGAACAACCAGGCTGTCATCAGAAGGTGGCGCTGCAGGCTGTTAAACATGGCTGTAATACACTGAGTTAGTTGTTTGCTTACTTTTTAAAAACCTTGAAGAAGAAACGCACAAAACTATATGAAAGAAAGGATATGACATGAGGATCTGTTCCCAATCAAAAAACCTGTCATTGGAGACCATTAAACTGTTTTTCCAAAACTGGGGAAATGTTTTAGAACTTTGCTGTTTCCATAAATAATACAAGTTAGTGTTGAGAACGTCAGACAAGCAGACGGAGAACTGAACCACAGCTACAATATAAAGGTTCTCACAGCGACCTAATCTCCAGCACAAAGAATGTGGTTAAAAGGGAACGCCGGCAATATTGGTCTCTTTGTTATTGTCAACAGATCCCATGAAGCGATGGAGTCGTCTCCTCTGTGTGTCTCAGCCACAACCCCATTAGTTCCTATTGAAGGCGTAAATCAAAATATAGGCTCATTAAAAAGCTCCAGTAATTCCCTTAACAGTTCAAACCAAATGCATTTGTTTGGGACTATTTTCGGCAGCAGATTAATTCACGTTTCTCTGTTCAGTCCTTCCAGCAGCAGGATGGAGTTTGTGGGACTGGCTGTAATTAGAGGAGTCACCCAGTGCAACGGTGGGACTTTAAAAATAAATTAATTGGTTTTGTAAACAACAGAGCTGGGATTTGATGCAGTAAGAAAAGCGCCAAACAGCAGCAGACATGTTTAACATGTATGTGAAGCCCAGAGCCAGCTGGCCGGATTAGAACCGGACTGTCAGACGATGCAGACGTACCTTTTTCCATGAGTGACGGCATCATGGAGCTCAGGTCGCTGAACTGGAATGCAAGGATTGAGAGGGAATTCGTCAACAGAGCCAGTTTACAGTCATTACGTAGTGTTTAATTAGTCCAGCAGTTTTCTGTCGTACCTCTCCCATGACAGCGATGGGAGTTTCTCCAGTGGCCTGAGCGACGCGGTGCTCCACCAGGTAGAACATGTACTCGTCATAAAGCAGGCGGATCAAGTGGAAGGAGCCGAAACTGGCAGCACTGCGCAGAGTCAGGTCTCTGATCACCATCGAGCTGCAAGAAGGAGAGACAGTAAAGAAAAATCCTCTAGAAAATATAGGGATGCACGAGATATCGGCGACATCAGTATCGGCCGATAGTGTTTTTTTCTGATGTATTGGTATCGGTCCGATGAACAAATTAAGCCGATGATCGTCGAACATCAGCGCCTTCGTCTCTACGTTTGATATCGCTGCTATTTCACAGATGTTTTTACTTAAATGGTCCTGGACTTGAACGCTAAATATGTTTAATTCTGTTTTTCTTTTGCTACGTAATACAGAAGACTATGTGGTCTAATCTGGGCTTCCTTTGAATAGTATTCTCACAGTGCTCACTTATATTCATTTTTCAGTGCGAACAAAAAAGAATATCGACATCGGTGATATCGGTGATATCGGTTATCGGCGATATCAGAAATCTTAATATCGGGTATCGGTATCGGCCAGAAATTTTAATATCGTGCATCGCTAATAAAATCCCGTCTCATGGAGCCACAGGGAATGTTAGAACCTGATGAGCATTTTTTAAACACTAGGCTAATTCAGTGATTCTTAAGGAGAGTGTGAACAGTCCCAGTCTCGTCCTCGTACCTGTAGAAGGACCATTTGAGCAGGAACTGGCGTGCGGCTTTGGGGAAGCTGGGGCTGCCCTGGTGAGGCTTCAGGACCTGAGAGACCACGTTATCCAGCCAGGTAGCCCACTGGTCCAGAGAGCTCTGCTGCTGCAGGGTGACCTTAAAGTCCTGCTCCAGGCGCTGAACCACACTTTCGTCACACTGACACACCCACGACGCCTGCTCCTGTTGCACACAACAAACACCCAAACAACGTTCAGCAAGAAGCCACGACAGAGCGAGAGACACAAACACAACGTGGGTACAATCTGCACCTTGTGCAACACAAACATGTGGAAATGAGCCGTCAGACTTTACCTGGACGTTGGCAAAATCCACCCTGTTGAGGTCGGAGAGCATCTGGTTGATCTGGGAGGTGTTCTGGAGGACTGCGCGTGCTGCCTGAGCCAGGTGGTTCAGACTGGTGTAGCGCCGCAAAGTCTGAGCGAAGGCGCTGACCACAGCCACCTACAGCACACACAGAGCAGGAAACACACTTCAGCTGGTGTGTGACTCCATCAGTGTACACAGAGTCATGCACGTTTTTTCATTTATGTATTTAAGGTGTGAGGAACGTCTCTTTCAAATGTGCCCCGATTAACTGTGTAACTTTAAAGTGTTTTTGGCAGAATCTAAGTGATGCACAGATCCAGACATCAGGGGAAATCAGAGGACGCCGCTCGGTGACAGAAGTCTGGTAAGAACGGCTTGTGGACACAGATGGCAAAGCAGCCACATGAGATTCTAAAAGTTAATATTGTGGACTGTGAGGAAATATGATTTAAATCCACTTTACAAAAAACCCAAACACATCCAATACACTAGACACAAACTTTAACGCCATATAACCCACTTACAGTGATTTAGTGCTTCTAGTTACCTTGGTGCGGATGATCTCTTGAGGAAAGTTGGTCATGGCGTTAGTCAGCCAGCCCTCCAGACTCTTGGCGAAGTTACGGATGGCCTGAGTGAGAGTGCCTGAGGAGGAAACAGAGCAGCTTGAATTACAGAGCATCATGACTTGATCTGCTCTATGCAGGAAGCACTGAAGGTAGAGTTTAAACAGACAAACGCACGACTGACAGAACACCAACATCCTCTGACTGTAATGTTTAGTGTCGTGTCGGTGTTGTGGCTGCATAGAGGCTTGTTTGGAAAGCCTTCAAAAAAAAGAAGGAGCAGCTTCCCTACAGTGGCCACGACCGTCTCACTAGAGCTGAATGTCTCTGCCTCAGTACAGGACCAACATTATCTCACCATCGTACGCTGTGCACCACTTCTTTGTGCTATCATTTTATGTACACCTTTTTTTTTAACATTAAAGCGTGCACATATATTCAAGTAAACTCAAAAACCGTTTGTTTGCAGTTTATTCTGCATCACTGGTGTGTTTTATGAAGCTGAAACTAATTTGATGATTTATTTTTAAGCAAACGTTCGCTTCTTGCAGCTTCTCAGATGTAATCCATTCAAATAGTTTAGTCCACTGATGTCGGGCTGTTAGTTGGAGAAAGCAACTCGTTTTGATTACATCGACTTGGCTCTAAAAAAAAAACTGACATTTGCGATACTGACTGACATAAATTGATTAACGAGTGGCACATGAGTTGGTTTGAAAAAAGAAAGAAAGAAAAGGAACCAGCGGTGGTACTGACTGGGAACAGGACGCAGCACATCAGGGATGAGGATCTCCACCAGCGCCTGGTAGAGGATGTGGTCACAGCCTCTCATCCATAGTCTGACGGGTTCGTATTTACACAGAGCCACCAGCTTCTCTCTGGGAATCACACCTTCCAGGTCATCATCACTACACACAGAAACACACACGTCCAGACTGTAAATACTGACATCTGGCCAATGAAACGTTGCTCTTAATTTAGGTAGAAAGGTTAATAAGTTGACACTAATTAGCTTCAGACGTGACGCCGTATGTTCATTTTCTGCTCCAGTCTGTGTGATCTGACCTGCTGGGAATAGTCGTGCTCCCGTCACTAGATGGCGGTGTTGAATACCAAAAGGTCTGCCAGAGTTTCTCAATGTAGTGGAACTGGAGGTTCATCACCACATCCAAAGTAGCCTGCAGGAGGGAGGGAGGGAGGAAAGAGGGGGAGGGAGCAGAGGAGGGAGAGCGAAGGAGGGGGGACAAAACATACAGAGCTGAACCATGGCAACCAGACACACAACAAAGTTTCTAGAGGCAGGCAGGCAGCCTCTCGCTCACTGCGGGCCCTCCTGCTTAGACAATGAGCCAGCTTAAACACAGCTCCCTGCACATTAATCATCGGGAGAATCCTAAAGGACACATTTAGGCTTCATCTGCAGCTTTTTCCTCGTCGTTCATTTCTCTCCGTTTTTTGAAATCTTCTCTACTTTTTCGAGGCAGATCAGTCCCACAGATTAAAGCGTGCATTTGACTACTTTTAGTGACCTGAGCTAACCCATGTGACTTCCTCTTTCCTGTTCATATGTATGAGGCTCTTTGAAAGCAGAGCATACTGCACGCAAGTGAACACAAAGGAAGCAGCGGCGAGCTGCTGATCTAAACCGATACCTTGGTTCTAAAACGAAAGCTAACGGATAAACCTCCAACCTAAACACGTACTTGAAACTAAAATGCCAAATCCACTGCAAACTGCAGAAGTTTTTGAGGCCAGTAGACCGACTAGAGGAAGCTCGACTCCACCTGAAGGTCAAACTCTGCTGGTCTCTAACAGTTCAGCGTTTCTCTGCGCTGAGCGTCGCGTACGATTCACATCGTGCCCAGAGATTCTCTTCTCTCTCTCTATCTGGCAGGACATGCACTTGCCGCTGGATCTTGTTACACAGCAGTGTAGGCTTCAATCACATGATATGTTTTTGCTTCCTCTCCAGCTGTCGCCATGGTAACCGTGTTTACAGTTGCCCCCAGCAACAGGTCAAACACAGAACTCCAAAACAAAAAGGAGAATTCCCCATCCTCTCTAAACAAGAGCATTTTGCCTCCACAGTTTTTTTGATTTTTTTGCCACACAGGAAAAACAGCATGCTTTAAAAAAAAAGAAGAAAAGTCTGGAGGAGTGTTCACATGCACAGTCACAAACAGATGAGCGGCCTGCGGCAGAGCTTCCCAAATCTCAAGCCCTCATTTCTGAGCATACACACGACAAACACTGTGGTTAACGGTGTGATTTATTACGCTCAATGTTTTATTAAACACCTCATCATTTGCGCTTAAACAGTAATTTCGTGTCACGACTATTTGGCTGTTACCATGACATTAATAAATACACCAACCACGGTGGATAGAAGTCTGTTTACAGCCCACTCACAAACACACTCAACTACAAGAAAGTAAAGCAGAAAGTAAAATATAGTTTGTGTTCAGATCAACGTGTTGCCTCTATTTGTGTTGTAACTTTAAATGATGTCAATAAAAGTCTTGGTTAATGTGTTAACAGGTCACTGTTGGCTCACAAAAAAGAGGAAGGAAAAAAAAAGTAAAATGCATAAACATTAAACACGCAGAGGGAATGAGAGCTGTGAGTGACAGAAATGCGCTGGCAGACAAAGACAGCAGCCCATGTGCCTGTCCACAGACAAGGCAACACAAAGGCCCAAGGGGAGGCCACCACAAAGACACCAAGATGTCCACCCAGCGCACTGAAAGGTTAATTGGCATGTCTTGAAAGCTGCACAGAGATGAAAAGACGGCTGGAACAAAGGGAGTGCGGTGAGGCTGGACAAGGGGAGGGCAGGGATAATATGATAAAGCCAGAGCTTTGCTGCTTTAATCACAGCCTCTCTGCTGCCAGTAGAGCCCCAAATTTTAATGTTCAGCATTATTTCTACTCTCCTCATTTCCAGTGTTTCATCCTCCTCTGCCTACTCAGATTTACTGTCCTACTAAGAGACACCCAGTCGTTTTCTGCAGCCGATGAAATGTCAGCATGTAATCCAGCAGTTTGCCGTAACTCTGTCTTCATACGTGTTGTTTCCCAGTGGATCTTAAACGATAAGGCTAAAAAACACAACAGTCACTGCTTTATAAATGACACTAAGTTTATGTCTTCAGTCATTTAAAAGCTTAGTCCTGTAGTTTTTGGCTTTGGTACACACAGGAACACAACATATGTCTTTCTTAGGGACTCTTTTCAGCATTAATACACTTTTTTTTGTGTGTTCCTATTTGTTACACAACTCTCGACCTACTTCTCGTTGTTAACAGAGGCTCAGGTCTGCAGTTTGGTTCCACTGATGAACCTGAGAACTACACTGATAATTACCAGATACAAGTCGAGTGTCAGCTTCACCTCTGTCTGTCCATATGTACGCTCCCTCCCTCCCTCCCTCCTTCTGTTTTCCAGCGACTCAGTTAAATGAGATTTAAATGTGGGTATTATTGAATTTATTTCCATTCTTGATAACAACAGCAGGACCCCAAAGCCGGCCGACCCTGTACAGGAGGGTCAGCTGACATGAGTGGCGGGCTGAGGGGGTATTAGTATGTACAGCAGCAGGTTTGTGAGGCTGACTTAAAATAAGCCACAGTGATTATGGTAATGAGAAGACATGTCAGCCGGTGCAGCGGTGCGTTGTGCCGATGTGTTTCTCGTAGTTTTTTGACGACGATAAGAGCTCCGCTAGAGCACATGAAGCACTGGATACACAGACAACCCTTGTTAGTAGATTTGGTCTTAAAAGAAAAACGGCATGTCATTAAGGCAACCTTTGAACACAGAAGAGGCGAGCCAGGGTAGGAAAAATATCCATCAGTCAACAGTCCAATTTGAGTTAATGAAGTGTTTATCTAATAGATTAATGGAATACATGCAAGTGCAATTTACAGCTTAATTAGAGCAATCATAGAGTTTTACTGCTGCTGTGTCCCTGCTTCCACCCGGTTTGGGATATGATGTGTGTCCCAGCTGCCTGTGGTCAGCTGTCATTAGAACTGCACTGTGACAGCTTGGGTTTGTTTCTGTAAATTCAGTTCAAATCTATACTAGTTGGATGTGCAAAATGTGAAAATACGACAAATAAAACCAAAATCTACCCAGAAGGCCAATGATTGTGTTTTCAACCCACTAATATTTAAGACTTTACTTCCACCTTAAAGCCACCTCAGCACATTTCTAGCATCAGGGTAGCCTCAGCTGGCAAACAACGACATACACAGAATGAACAAAAAACAACAAAAAACAAGGCTGTTCATTGTGTTGGTAACGATCTGTCCTAACCTCATTCCACCTGACATATTCTGGTGCATCAGCAAGTAGCTTTAGGTCTGTGGTCTTCCCTAACTTGTCGTACATATTGACTAGTCATGAGTAGGATTTTTTGCATTAGAAGTACGTAACCATGCAGTGATTGTCTCCTGAACCCCGTCCAGAGCAGCGTGTGGTGTAACCAGTGCTGAGCTCTGTTGCAGATCTGAATGAGGAGCTAAAAAGTGAAGCACGAGCTCCTGCTCAACATTCGGATATTAGTCAAAACCTTCATAAGAACTGTTCTTGTGTGATATAACCCACCTCGCAGTGGTCTCTGTAGAGCGTCTGCAGCTTCTTGATATCGTTCATGTTGATGCGCTCAGGCAGAGGCTGCGTGCCCAAGTCAGGAGAAGGAAACGGAGGCAAGGTGTGAGATGTATCTGCATGAAAGACAAATATGGACAGGTGTCACTCACGTCACTCGCACATGGAGAGAAATGCATTAAAAACATATTGTAGTCTTATGGTATATGACACAATTATTAATGTCACATCTTTCCAGTTTAACATTTATTACATATGTTTAGAATGTACATCTGAGCCCAATATGATTCCCCACAGTGATTTGTTTAATTAGGTAAAAAATAATAATTATAAAGTCTAGTGCTATAACTAAAACTGGTACCAAAAAATATCAGAAGAAACAAGTGAGGAGAGTTTAAAATGCTTAAAACAGTGCTGGTGGCAGCTCTCCTGTTCCTACCTATGTACTGCTGGTGGTGCTGGCTCTGAGCAGCCACTGACTGCTCTGGAGTGCTGCTGCAGTGCTGAGAGCTCCCACACAGGCTGTCAGACATGCTGTCCACCTTCTGGAGAGGCTTGAACCTATGCAGACATGAGAGGCCGGGACATTACGTTTGCTGAGTTTTGAAGTTCTAGGAAAGCAGGATTAAGAAAGAATCTGCCGTTGAGGAGTGTACAGACACACACACACACACACACACACACACACACACACACACACATACGGGGGTTCTTCAAAGTACCAGCGGAGAGCAAGTTGCTTTTCTATAAACGTTCATGTAAAAGAAGCAGACTACACATGTCGGAGAATAATTGCCGAAAACACAAATAGACTGTTAGCTATGTAGCGTTGTTGGATAATCAGCTGTTACTGGTGAACACGGTCAGACCGACTACCTCCCTCCTCGGCCTCCATCGTCCCGTCTCATCAGAATCCGGCATGTCCTGCTGATGATGGCACTGCTGATGATGGCACTAGATTTTGATGGGACGGGTAGATGAAGGCCGGGGAGGGAGGTAGTCCCGTCATAATGTGGCGCCATCAGCAGCACATGCCACCGATGAGTGTAAGCTGCCTCGTGTACTTAATTTATTATAGTAGACGCTGTTGTGTACAGTTGCAGAGTGATGATATTAGTCCATGTATACAGCGTGTGTTTGTGTTGTCACATCTAATCTGTTTGGCTTGGCTGGAGTCGGCTCTGTTTACATGATTCATACCGTTCATTTCGGCTGCCGTGAAAGCTGTCAATCAGCACCTTCAGTGCACGTAATGCTTCTGTCTCTTGTATGAAACCTCAGGTGGGACAATTTTAGATTTTTATAATCCCTCAGTTTTGGCTGGGTGGTCAATAACCTAACTTAGAACACACATCTTTACTTCTCTACATGGACTTTAAATAGCAACGGAGAGCACTGCTCAGAACATAGAGAAATGCAATTATACGCTAACAACATTTTGCAACAGGTCATTGAAGGAAATTCTGTTTCCAATAAAAAAAATGTACATTATGTTTTGCAGATTAGCACCCAGGACATTGAAAGCACACTGAAAGCAGCGATGTTCTAATGCCTGGTGAAGGAGAAGAGCAAAAGAGCTGACGGATGAAAGCAGGAGGAGACAGAAGGTAAGAAAAACATAAAACACAGCGAGCAGCAGGGACGGTGGTGGCAGTAGGCAGCTGTCACAGGGTCAGCGTCGGAACAAGTGAAGTTTGATTTAGACACTTTCGCACAAAAAAAATGGCGCAAGATGGCAAGCATAAAGCTGCTACCTGTTGTGAGAAATGTCACATGGAGCACAGGAAATGGAAAGGAAGAGGACTGAAAATGGTATAAATGGCAGATAGGGAGAAAGCGCTGACCTCTGTTTCTGGTGGACAGGCTGCTGTCTCATGGCCATGTACTGGGTGTCCTCCTGCAGCCGGTTGAGCGGTGAGTCTGGCTTCACCCGGATGCCATAGTAATGGTACTTAGAGTTGCCTCTGGTGGATAGAGCGAGAGAAAAGCCAGAAACCAGTGAGGAGAAGCCTTGCCATCAGTGTAATTACTATCATTATCCTCCTCCATCAGCAAGTTTCCAATGCCTATAAGCATCATCATACTCGTCACATCTATAATGGTTACGTGATTACTGTTATCAGCATCTCTAGCATGTGCAACAACCTCTTGCTCTCTCTACCTGGTGCCGAGGCGGCGGGTCCTCAGGCCCATGAAGACTGATCGGATGAGTTTGCCGAAGGACGCCGCGTTGACCGGGTCCAGTTTCTGTTCCTGACAGTGCCGCAAGTAATGGTTATACAGGGAGCACCGGGGCAGGCTCACTCCCTCTGCTGTCTCATAGTTGTCCAGCAGCCACTGCAGCTAAAAATACACAGAAGAAGAAGACACAGTCACACAATCAGCGAGCCCCTGTGGACAATCTCTGCTGTGTGATAGTCGCCTGGCCAGCAAGGGAGAGGGGCAGCGCATCTTATTATCACATCAAAAGACAGAGAACACACCACACGCACATCACATGACCGTCTATTTACTAAGTTTAACACTGGAGAGACAGACCATTGTACTCACTGTGAAGCTCTGATCTCCAATTTTCAAATCATACATAAAGAAAATACATCAAAACGCAATTTGCATGTATTATGACTGAGAGACAGCCAAGAGCAAAAGCTACACTGCAGTAAAATCTAAAACTGATGAGTCATGTCTTGGTGAACCCACAAGTGAAATAACAGTCTTTCAAAAAGATAAATCAATCAGTTTTAGCACATGCAGAGTATGAAAGTGCACATACAAGATACACTCATAAGGAAAAGGTGACAGCAAATGCAAGTTCAGATCAAAGACGAACACTAATTGAGACAATTGTGCGTGTCATTGGGACAGTGCAGCGTAAGTAAAGCTAGCAGATAGCGTGTTCCACTGAGCAGAACACAAGTAGAACACACAGCCTATAGGTTCAGCCACGGCCTTCTTTCTCTTCCCCCTCTCATGTCCTTTCAAAGAAAGTTCCTGGTTGACTTACATGGCTGTTGAGCAGGCTGCTTTTGTGACTTGCAATTCCTTCAGACTTTTGGAGGTTTTCAATCGCCATTTCAAGCTAAAGAAAGAAGAAGCATGCAAAAAAAAAAAAAAAAAGAGTGGACACAGAAGGGGGAGGAGAGGCGAGAGAGTGAGAGATAGAAGAAGGGAAGGGAACAGAAATAAGCAGGGGTATATGAAAAAACACACACACACATACAAAAAAAAGATAAAGGAAATAAGACTGTTAGCGAGCAGCCAGATCTCTGCATTTCCATTAAAATCAGTCAGTGTCGCAGCCAAATCCATTATTGGCTGACAAAAGCATGCAAATCAAGGGACTCATAGGGTTAAGCTGCTCAGTGAAGGCTTGCGGTCAGACACTCTAATGTATGCAAATAGGAACCACAAACAGGGCCACAGGTCACCTCAAGATTTGGACAATAGGTCAACAATGGCTACCGCCGAAAGTTTACCAAATAACGTAGCTTCGAAAAATATTGGTAAAAATAAAAAGGCAGACGGAGTGAGTTGTAACTATGACATAAGCAGGAGTGTCACGGTCGAAAATACACTGACATATTATTCTACCATTGGACAACAAAAAATAATGGAGTCCAACTGGCGGGCAAAGCGAATGACAAAACCAGGGACATTCTGTTGAGCTGTAGAAGAAAATCAAGTCAAAAAAGAAAAGATATGTGCTATTGCAGCCAAACTGGAGACAGAAGAAAAGGAAAAAGAAGCAGGCAGCGTTCCAAGCCTTAAGAAGGCTCCCGAGGGCTCTTGGCCAAATGGTAATGAGCCCCAGGGGTTGCTTTGTTTCGTAGGGCGCTCAAGTGCCTGTGAAAACCTCTGAAACAAGGCAGTGCTGAATTATTTAAGCCAGTGTCCCGGTTCTGCAGGCTCACTGCCCTGCACCACTCTGCTCCCTGAGTGTTACTACACAGCTAGGAGGCCCAAACTCAGGTTGCAGGTTCCTGGGAAACCGGATAGTCAGTCAGGACCCAGGCTCAGGTAGTAATGACTCCACCCAGTAGCTACCAAATAATTCTCCAAATATGTTCACTATTGTTCAAAGGCTGACTTTTACAGTCATTCAGTCTGTTGGTGGGTGTAAACCTCTGACTTACACGCTGTTGTGGTTTTTTTTTTTTGCTTGCTCATTAGTCCTGTCCTATTGGAAAAATGTGCTGTGGAGAACCGCAGAAGAGTGGGATGGGTGTTGCTCACCATGGCTGAGGAGGAGCGTGACGAGTGTGATATGTGGTTGCGGTTTCCCTCCATACTTCCTCCGTGGATCAGGTAGGTACTCCCACTGGAGATGATGTGGCTGCTGCCCACATCCATGGTGATGCCAACCATGCCGTGAGGGGGCACGCCACCACTGGCAGACGAAACCACCGTGGTGACATGAGCTCCACCAGCCTGAGAGTCAAAGTAGGTTCCCCCACTGCCCTGCCCGTACAACTGAGCCTCAGGGTTGTAAGAGTAGGCCGCTCGGCTGGAGAAAGATCATCTTAGTTAGTTCGCATTCCTAAAGAAAGTACATTTAAACCGCTGATACATTTGAAACACTCTGAAAAGGCCCAGGAATAATATAAATGTGTTGACATAGACAACAATATAAGTGAGGTCATGAATTTTTTTTGCTTACGCTGGAGTCATATCACACTGTGAGAATAAAGATCACTTTGGCTTCAATTAGCTTTAATGGCATTTTGATTAGAGCCACTTGAAAAGACGTTTGATGTGACACAGTTAACACGATGACAAAAGTGGTCTGGAAAGTATTATCTGTGACTACGCCTTTCATCCAGCACCCACTGAGACATTATTCAAGATGACTTTGGAATGGGAGTGGAGCCAAATATTATGTGTAGAGTCGTACATTTTAACTATGGTAAACTTTCTGGACGTAAAAATCATATTTCATTATCACAACCTAAAGCAAAGTCTTTATTTTTTTTTGCAAGTTGAAAAGTTGCAGCATTGCTTACATAGTTCCATTGGCATAAACAGCGTCTCCGCTTTCTCCTACATACTGGACCTGTGATGGGTAGACATGTGGCACCTGCTGCACCTACAGAGAGACAACAGAACATTTACAGCAGGGCTCAGCAGCTAAAGGCCTGACATGAAGCAACAACTACAGTTATGCTTCATTGTTAAGCGATATAAATTTACTTTAAAATGATGTTTAGATAAATATATTTTCACGTGAAAGCACATGCACACCTGTATGTGTTTGCATGCAAAGCAATCGGGTTTATTTACAATAATCTGTGCAAAGCAGCAGCAGCCCCAACAAAAACATTTAAAACACTGTCTGTTGTATTCAGGCCGACCATTTTCTGTGTAGAGTTTCTAAAATATTTTAAGAAGATAGGAAGAAACTTTTATGAAGAGGGAATCAGGAGTAAGGATAATTTGAAACAAATCTGAATTAAAAATATATTAAAATGTACAATTTACTAAAGTTGATGAAATATTAATTGAATTATTTGTATCTTGGACTGATACAAACATTTCACGAAAAACAACTGTGATCTGACAATCATATACAATGAATGACCAAAAATGGTGAAAAGCAGGAATCGAACAGCTCAAGTGGTTTTAGAGGATCTGGTGGGATGTGAAAATAATTAATTGGCACCAAACACAAGAAAATAGGGAGACAGGGAGGCTAGCTCCTGGTGTTCACCATCAGAAACGAGACATCACACAGGCTTTGTGTTGGGATTTGGTTCAAGCTTCTAGGCCCACCACAGGGTCATAAACATCGCCAGAAAAGAAGCAGCAGGAAAGCAGAAAAATATCTACATCATCAAACACATCTAAAAGTGATTCATTTATCAATCAAGCATTAGCACTAATATGTATTTTAAAACCGTCGAGACTTGTGATAAGTTATTATACCGTGTTATTCATGTATACAGGCAGTGGGCCAGGCTCAGCCAGAGAAAGAAACTTGTGCATACCCACGAGGGGCACAGGAGACAGGAAAAGCATTTCCGATCTGGACGTCCACCTTTTGGTGGAATGAATGGGCCACCATGGTAGAGATCTTTATCCAGTCTTTAACACAAACATGGTCTGGTTGCTGTTTAACTTATTTACCATCCATTGTGTCAGTCAAAGGCCAAGCCAACAGCCTCTTCTTGGCCATGCTACTATTTAACCTGAATGTAAAGTTTCACCTGAATGAGACATGATGAGCTTATCAAAAGGCAGAAGTCAGCCCTAGTGACACCGGCTACGTTTGCCAACCTTGAATTCTGTTTATATGAACTCAGAGAAATAAATGTAATCTTGTTCTTACATTATTGTAAATGAAAATGCTTGACAGCTCTTTAGCCCAGTTACAGAAGTTAAAATGATCAGATTTTTATAGAATCTGTAAAAAGCCAAGGGTTGTACACATATTTTCAGAGTACAGTACAGGTATGTACAGTACTGTGTACCTGCTGAGGGACCTGTTGGACCCTGGGTACTGAAAGCTGCTGTACTTGTCCTCCCTTCTGAGCTGAGCCTGTGGCTTGAACCAGCACCCTCTGTGTGGATACAAGACATAACTCAATTACATAGGTACGCACGTACAATCACACACACAAACACACTGTTCTCAACATATAACAGGAAACACTCAAATACCTTCATCAAGCAAATGCTTTTTTTGTCATATGGTGATGTTTCAATATAGTTTAGTCAAAAATGAAAAAGTAAAGTAAAAAATTAAAGCTTACATTTCTTCCTACCAGTCTGAAATATGTGTATAGTAATGGTGATGCATGCAAAAATGATATATGTAACAGCAAATGTTGGCTGTCCTGTATAGGATCCGCTGACTGCTCTTATTTTTCTGCAGCCTGTAACACTGGTAAAATTGATGTGTTGTTCCGATAAGGCAGACAGAAGCCATGGCAGAAGTAAATATGGTAAAATGATACAAGAGCCATCTGTTGGCAGAGTCGACAGTAGCAGCTTTAGTTGCTGACAAGTTACCAATTCGAACCACAATTTAAAAATACATGTTTATTTATTGCTGGCGCGCCGTCGAACACTGAACTGTGAGCGTATCCAGGAGAGAATCTGTTGTCAAGACATTTTAGGGTTTTTTTTTCTGGGATATCAGGCACAAAAACTTATGTAATAAAAAAACTTCTGGTTCGGTTTCCAAAATAACATTTCTTTTACACTTAAAATTTGGAAAGGTATGGATGGAACAGTTAAGTCATTACAGACTGTGTCCTGTTATTACAGTAGCAGCAGGGCAGAGGTATTAGCCTACCTGCTGCGAAGCTGGGACAGGCTGTACCACAGGAGCCTGGGCTGATGATGACGTCCGCAGCGCTGCCACGCTGGTCGTGGTGTCGGACCCTCCCTCTGAGTTCTGCATGCTGGAAGGCATGAAGAAGGAGAAAAGAAAAAAGATATTAGAGGGGGGAATTTTATACCAGATTGAAGAAATAACATTACAGAGAAAAATGAAGTTCAAAAGAAAAGAGAAGGAGAAGTTCAACTCCACACACATGGACAGCCATACTTAATAAATGCTTTTCCACCCCACCCCTTCTGTCTTGGAGCCACCAGGGCTTTCATTGTACCCCAGGGGTTTTTAGGCTTTGCCAAGTCAAGCTGAGTCACGAAAGCTCCTAGAGTACAAGAGGCAGGCCACCTTTGACCGTAATCAATGGCAAAATAAGCAGCCCAATAGTGTAACACAGACACATATAGTCCTGCTGACAGAACGGACCCAGGTGGAAAAGTTAAAGTAGAGGAGTTCAAGTTACCAACAGGACTGAACTGCTTCCTGAGGACCAAGCCCACTGCCACTACTCTGCTTTCCACTGGGTGACAATGTGCACAGCATAGCAAAGTGGAGCTAAAAATGGAGTGACACAAAGGCTCTCTTTAAAAAAAAAAAAGGACAGAGGAAAAGAGCGGGAGCAAGGCAGGGACAAGAGAAGAATGGAACTGCAAGGGGGAGTAAGCAGATAAAAAAAAAAAAACAACTTCCCCACTTTCTCCGAAAAAGAAAAACGAAGAGGAAAAAGATGAAAATGGCAGTGGGGTTCCAGCCCCTGCCAAGGTCCTGATGATATCCAGCGTTTGTTTCGAACGAGAGCTGATCTCTGAGGGCTCCAATAATCCAGCTGATATGAGGAAATTCCTCAATGCTTTGTAAACGTTTGTCGGTTGCTATGGTGAGGAATCCATGACGACCACCCCCGACTCACCCCCCTCTCCACCCCTCCATGTCCACTCCTCTATTCCCCCCCTTTATAAAGCTCTTGCACAGGAACTTTCGAGTGCGACCACAAAGAGAAGAGGGGGAGGAGGGTCAGAATAAGGGAGAGGGAGATACGGCACAGTTGGGGGTGGGTTGAATTAATGAGCAGTCTTTAGTTTAAGGCACAAATCGTGGGGCAGCAGGAAAAGTCAGCAGGCGAACGAGAGAGTGGCGTTCACGAGGAGCATTACAGCGACGGGCCGCAAGACGCAACCTGCTCTAGACATGCTGTGATTAGTCATAACACACAGCATGCACAACAATGTTATTTTAATTTACTGGGAGAGACCTGACAAACACCACTTGGACTGCAGTAATCTGCTCGCTGAGTTATTACATACAAGCAGCCACACTTTTGTCCTGGCTGTCAGGTCAAACTTTCTGATGAGGCTTAATGGTTAAAGTTACTAAGAGATAGCGTCTACTCAGCTTTATTCCCGTGTAAGATCTCACATCAAACGAAGCACAATGAATGTTTCTCAGAATCTGATCAAACTGAACTCAAGGAAGACAGAAACCAAAACAAATCTATCATATGACCCAGAGAAGAAAAGAAATACTATTAGGAATGACTACAACAACAAGGGCAAAATGAGTCAGGATCAAGGAAACCCCGCTGGTGATGCAAAGGAAGAGGAAATCAATTTAATTCATCTTCTTTGTTGTGAAACATTTTCCGATTTAAGGACTATAATGATACAGGATACCACCACTCATTTATTCAGCCACCAAGGACATTGCTTCTAAATGCAATGTGATGATTCGGCAGACACGAAATCCCTTCGACTGAAACAAGAAGCTCCCCTGTTCAAAAGCAGAGTGCAAGGACAATTGTTTATAAATTGGCAAAAAAAAAAAAAACAGCTTCACACAAAATCGTAACTAGAAAACAGTGATTCTCATTATCCAGAATTCAAGGCTGTATCACACGACACAGGAGGAGCTACGTCTGGTTCTTTCCCTCTGATTTTTAATGTTAAATATAGCATCAGTTCTCAAGCTAACTCTGGTAGGTGGTAAAAAAAAAAACATCTATATTTAGGGCATAGAAATGAGTTGTGAGGGGAACAGAATATTACTATATTATACTTTTGATCTGCACGCTATTGGAAAGAAGCAAAGAATTCAGAAACCTTTGCTTTTGCTTAAACTACTAGATTTAGTTTTTTTTTAAAGAAACCATCAGCAATCAAACAAAAAAAATCCCTGCCAACTGCAAAACCAACTATTTAAATTGAAACCGTCAACATCCCTCCTGTTGGGACATCAGAAGTAACCTCGGAGGAAATGGTTGAGTTTGGGGGTATGACAAAGTAAGACTGTGTACCTTTAAGACAGAAAAACAACAGATTTGGGTGTGCCACGACTGACATCTTCCTAGTTTGCCACAGGCAAAGACATTGGTTTGCCTACATGACTAACAGACGCGGTGGAGGAGGCCTGTGTTGAAATTCCTGATATGTGTCAATCTCTAAAACACACGCACAGCCCTCAGTGCCATGTTGAGACTTCCCTGAGCATACCGCTGAGTTCATCTTCAATATATTTGTTCGCACCGAGCACAATTAACACTCACATGTAAAGACTCTCATATTCTATTAAAATGTTTCTTCACACCTCTTTTGTATGTCATTTAAGTACCAAACGGCTATTATCAGAACAATGCGAACAAGCGGAGAACATTGTAAAAGCTGCTGCAAAGCTCAAGTATCTTTCTAAAGCCAGGAATTTGTATATGGAGTGTCAGCTGAGTTATAAATACACTTGTAAAAATCCCATCATTTTTCTTCAGACATGTCATTTTTAGCAGAGGAAGTGGCACAAGCCTGGGGGCTTCTTTATGCCATTAATAAGTGGGTGGCACAGGGAGATGGTAGGGGATCAAAAAGCAGAGCACTGACCCGCATGTTTTTCTCCATTAGAGCACTGGTTTAAATAGGTAAGGTGGAGTGTGCCACATCATAGAGTTGGAGGGGAGAGAGAGAAAGTGCATGAAAGCTTAGAGGAGTCTCTCTGCTTAGTGTTGAGGGAAGGTTAAAAGCCACCCAAAATCCCCACCAGCAGCTCTGAAAGGCACAAAGGTGGAACACAGCAGGAGACACAGCACACGGCTGCAACACTGCTACTCAGGATGGGCTGCTGCTTAGGGCCAAACCGCTCTGCCTCTAACCCACAAACTACTTCTCACACACACAGACACACACACACACACACACGCATGTCTTTTTTACGTCAGGTCAAAGAGCTTGATTTAATTCAGGCAAATCCTAGATAAGCACTTAACAACATTACAACAACAGCCCCACCTTTCAAGAAATGCCTGAGTTTTAAAAGCTAAACTCAAGCAACAAAAGACACATTTTAAGAACCCCTGAAGCCTGACAAACTGTCATTAACGCAACAGTCGATAATGTTAACAGGGCAGGCCAAATTTAAACATCTGTCACTGACAGATCTAACTTAAACAGGGCTCAATCAGAGAAAAACACATACAGATGTTCAATTAAAAGCAGGAGCCCACAGTCTTGGCTCATGTTTGCACTGGCCCACATTGTTTGCAGAGCAACAACGGTTGCTAGTGGCAACACCGTCCACTCCCGTTTCCAGGAGCCTGTTGCTATGCAACCAACAGAATACTTCCCAAACCAAACAATGCCATCCCCCACCTGATCCCTCTATCTCACGCTAAGTAGAAACTTACAACAATAAATACTATGTAAGCTATTAATTTCAGACACAGGGGGACATGGAGGCAGAGTTATTTCTTCGTTGCAGTCATATAAAAATGTACAGACATTACACTGGTTATGCTAGATTGACAAGGACAGGATGAAGTGCTCTGTTTTAGTAACTACTTGGTGGTCAAAAGAAGGAGGAATGTTTAAGCCATCAGGGAGACAACAGTCTATTCTTCAAGGTTGCTCTGTACTCATGTCACCCGAAAACAAAACTTCCAAAATCAAGCTGAGTCTTTCCAAAGTTCCTTGGGCAGATGATAGAGGGAGCAGCTTCAGAACAGAACAATACTTTTTCCAACTCAGTCGAAGATAAAACAAAATGAAGCAGAAGCAACACTTGCTGCTTTTTAAAGGACATCTAGGAGGACATTTGTTCCACATTATGTAGACGTGTTCCTCTGTCACAACTCAACGTATCTACCAAGAAAAAGCAACAGGTCTCCGAGTGGGTTTTAACGTACGCTCGCTAATCTGAGAATTCATTTAGTCAAATATAGTATTACTTCAAACCAATTCATTGTCATTTGTGGGTTTGGAAAAAAGAAAAACATTAAGCTCGTCTTTGTTTTCATTAAAAGAACCTATAAGATCACACCGGCACACGCTCTCACACAAAGAGAGAATTAAGATATGATAAGAGATTTCCACAACAGAGGCTGTTCTTCAAGCCTGTCTCATTAATTCATGGCTAATCCAATCAAAGCAGCTCTCGGGGTCTGCAGATGGCAGAGTTTGGGGAGGTGGGGGGGAGAGAGAGACACAGAGAGAGAGAGAGAGACCAGAAAAAGGAGGCACTGACCACTATCTCTGATCTAAGCCTACTACTCCCCTCCCCACCTCTGGTCATCAGCACAACCTGTTCACTCCGTCACCATGTGCGATGCAGGCCTGACAGCCACAGAGAGAAAGATCAAACTGTTGCCATGGAGATTGTGTGTTCGCCTATGCTTTACACTCGCAACTTCCTTCCCCAACGCCCTGCCTCTTCTAACCCTTTCCAGATTTCCACTGCCCCCCACTTCCATCGACCTCCAGCCCTTACTCTTACTATTTCACATCTCAAGATGAAGAGTAAGGATTTGAAACTGCACATTTTGAAAAGTTGTACTGGAAAAAACAACAAAGACGGGGAAAGAAAGTATATGGGGGGTGGGGGGTGGGGATGGTCTCAACTGGGAATGTAATCAGACTATGTTCATGTACGTGGGCGTCTCTCTTTCATGCGCATCCATCCAGTGTTTTTCAAGGCTGCCACACTGATGACACCAAGAAAGGACTTCAGTCAAATCACCTGGCTGCTTGAGGACAAACTGGGAAATGTGATTACAGATGGGATTCCTGCACATCTGTTTTACTCACAAAACCAGAACACTCAGAAAGCACGTACGCCTAGCATGGATATACGATTTGTTTTAAATCTCATTTTAATTGTAAAAATATTGAGAGTAAAAGCAGCACTTCTAAGGCATTTGTTGTTGTTGTTTTTTTTTTAATGAGTGCATTGGTGATGTTGAAGTGTAATATCAAAATATAATCTGATACAAAAAGTAATCTCTTGCTCCAAAAGAACAAAAGAACAGAAAACAGGACTTCCCTGCTAGAGGCAATATAGCTGTCTCTTTGAAAATACTGACCTGACTCTATTAAATCAAAATCTGTCATCAAGACTGACGACTTGGAGTGGATAAGTACAGTATCCTAACGCGTTAGCCGAGCCCAGACTTGCATCCTACTCTGCAGATGTGCAACAATGCTCACTAGAGACTCTAAATCTCTAAATCTGCTTTCATTCTGTTGCTCTATTAAACAGGTGTGTTTCCAACCTGTGGACTTGAGAGTTTTATTTCCCAGGGAGCCACATTCTGCTTAGATGAACTCAGATGCTGGCAGTGTGTTACCTCAGGCTTGACCGATGAACCTGAGATAAGCTTCATGTTGCACTTGAGGAGTCTGCCTTCTTGGCAAGCATTCACTGCACAGAGATATGATACTAAGAATCATCACACTGTATTTACAGTATGCTTTCACGGGCACTACTTGACACGAACAATGAGTCATCAGCTAATGCTTTAAGTTTGAGACAGATTCAAGAGTCTGCTGTTCATGCAATGAATACAGTGCAAGGCTGACTACCTGCCATCAGACTTTTTAGAACAATTTTACTATAATCTGGTATGTTTATATCTTTTTTTTTAACTGATGTTTATTAACATGAATTACCCCTATCAAAAGAACCAATGCTAGACAGCATGCAGCATGTGATAGCATTCAACCAAAGCTAATATACCATATTACAATCAGACGACTGCTTAAGCATCATTTTAGTCATACCAGTATACCACAACTAAATATTACATTGCCGGGCCACCAAACCTGCAGCCAAACTCCATCTTTACACAGGCCCAGCTGCTGTAGCCGGCCACAATGGAGTGGACTTAATTAGTGAGAGAGCCCACATGTGGCTACTGAACCAAGAATTCTTGCACAAGACATTACTGACACCAGATATGGATTTTAAATCGTCTTTTCTGCAGCGAGCAGCCACATCCAGTCCAAAGACATGCTGCTGAGATTAAAAATTAGGACTTGCATAACATTTACACCAAATTAGAAAATCATATTCAGTGTAATTTCTCGAACATGAAGCATTAAAGTGCACGGTAATTTGCATCAAGATGGCAATCACAGACATACAGCAAACAGTGGAGACAAACTGATGCCCTTTGAGACAGTCTACAGTTTGTAAAACACTCTGTAGTCAGGCAGCACAAATACTGTTTATTCGTATGTGGAAGTAATTCACATTCAATGCTGTCACTAAATACCCGCCAAGTTCAGCACAGCAACATTAACATTAGCTCTCCTTTGGAAGTGATGAGTGGCAAGAGGGAGTTCCTAAAGATCTAGAATGGGATCTTACAGCTGCACTGCAGAAGGACCTCCACCTTTAGCTGACACAGCGCCGTTTTCACCTGTGCATTCTCTGCGATCGTTCCCCACCAAGTGCCATCATTGAAGTGCTTCTGACAAGCAACTGTTGAAGCCAAACTAAAACTATTTCAACTTAGAAAATACTGTCATGGTCTAGTCTTTTGGTAATTAGGCCAAATCTCATTCCACCAGAAAGACTGGTTATTTTTTAGCCAAATAAACATCTGTTAACAAACTAGTCTAAAACTCTACAAAAGAAAGGAAAAGTGAAGAGCGAATGGGGGTCTGCCACTATCCCTGCCTGAAAGGATGGAGGGATGGGGGGGGTCGGTCATTGTAATGCAAATGTCACTGCCTTGTCTGCTGTTTGTGGCAGGAAATTTAATTACGAGTTGTGTAGCTACGATACAAACAGGTGGAATGTTAAGAATGCTGCTGATGACACACACAGACGGAGGATACAGACTGAAAAACATTTCATTTCACAACGAGTTTCGACTTGTTGCCACCACACGAGGGCCGATCGGCGGCAGCATTTTTTAGTATATGACAAGATTTGTTTCTGTGTAACCTAGCAGCGTAAGTCTGCAGTGGCTTCCAAAACCTTTATAACTAGAAGACTTGATGTGAGAGTCACAAGGGCATTTAAAACAATTTTCCTTTCAGCAAATTCTTATAAAACAGGAACCACACATCACTTGACAATGAAAAGCCCTTAACAAACAAATGAATTATGAAGATTATAAAACTGAAATGTTTCATGTGTACAAATGACACTATTAATTTCCACTTAACAAGCCCCACAAGGCATTCTCCTCTCAATGTTTCTGCTTTGCTCTGTGATTTCCTGACATGCCTTTGACTGGAGTTATGGGATAACCCATTAAAACTGTGTTTAAAGCAGACAATGACATATGCAGAAGCCAAGCAGCTCACTTATCACAGAAGGAGGTAAATGCGATTCTATATGAGTGTGATCAACGTTAAACAGCAGCAGCAAAACGGATGGCAGTGACCTGGTCCATGTCTATATCCGTAGCTGGCTATTGGATTGAGAACTTCTCCCCGGGGCAGCAGTGGGCCTCATCAAGATAAGCTAAATACAGCATGAGCAAACACACACACACACACACACACACACACACAAGCACATCCACACAGCAGTATGCACACACCACATACACACACATAGAACATGTGACTAAAAGCTGTGTCAGGTCACCCCCTGCCCAAGAGACCACTGCAGCTGTCCTATTGATAGTTGAACTGTACTACACACACACACGGGTCCATTAAACACTCAAAATGGCACAAGGGTAACAGTGGCGCCTGCTATGCAAAATCATGCAAGCAGCTCCAGAGATGTTTTAAAAGAAGGCTAAAGGAGAGGAAGTTAGACCCAAAGAAGGAACACAATTTTCTGTGAATCACAGCAAATGCAGCGCTCTTTGCTGAAAAGGACCAAAGCTCGGCGATGGCAGGCTGCAGGCAGTGCCAGAGAAGCCACGCTCAGTCACTGAAATTCATGATACTACAAATGGCAAGTAAACTAGAGCAGAAATTTTTGTCTCCTATGAAACTTAGATTCTCGTTAATCACTTCTGTGCTTTACAAGCCAGTAAGAAAATTGTAAATGACTCCAACCTCCAGCTGCTTTCCACTTTAATTCTCCCTTCCCGAGCACCTTTTCTTTCAGACCTGCCTCTGCAAGCCGAAGCTACGCTCTCCCGCCACAAAGAGGGAGATGAAAATAACCTGATTAAAAACACTGACTTTTAAAAGAATAACATTTCACCCCCTGGCCCACTCCAAACCCTTTCTTTCCATGACTTGGGTGTATTTGTATATCAAGTTGCCATGTAAACATAACAGTGTCACGCTCAAATTGGGGGGTGGGGTTGGTGGGGGTTACACACAGTTTCAGCGCAGTCATCTCTTTATTTTCTTTGTAGCTGTGGAGAGCTGTCTGACCAATCAAAGTCAAGTCTCTTTCTCTTACACTTAATTCGAAACAACCCCAGTTAATGCAAATTCAATTCTTCCCACAAATATGCTGCTTGTGACGGAGTGAAGTCACGCAGACAAAGGGAGCTTCATGAACATTCATACAGATATTAACTATGATCAGTATAACCACACTCAGACCTGCATTCTGACCCCTTTTTACCTAAAAGGAAATAGATATTGGTCTTCATCAATATTACATCTCCCTAAATTAATCATTCAGCTCTCTTCCGTTACAAGATAAATACTTTATGTAAATACACATTTAAAAGTTTATTCATCAGTCGTAAGCAGAGACGACATTAATTAGAGAAATTTTCATGCCGCAAAGATTCTTCCTGATGCTGCAAACATTACAAATGACCGAGCACCTGACAGCTGTCTCTGAGAAGATAGTTCATTAGAATTAATGCACCTCGTGGGACAAAAACCAACAGATTCCCAAAAGAAGAAGAAGAAGAAAAAAAGGTATGCAAAGTGCTGGAAAACCAGCCACAGACATAATGTAAAACTAACTGATGAAAGAGCGAACTTAAAATGTCTTTTCCTTTATTTCTCTTTAATGCCACAGCACAGATTGATGAGAGACTTCAGCTCTGCAGAGGGTCAGACTGAAACCTTAATGACTGAATAATGAAGCACTGCCACTGAGAACAACTTGGCTATCAGCAACAGATGTGGTTTTAGATCTGTTGAATGGCATAAGTAAAACTAGAAAGACTGGTACATTAATGCACTTGTAATGACATGAGTGTAAAGATAAGAATCAGGCCCACTGAATGATGCTGCCTGCTGGATGCAGAGTTTTAAAAGTAGATAGAAAACAGCACATTAAACGCTCCACTTCTCATCCAAGACTGTAAAAACAAGACAGATGAGGATAAAAGAACCATCACAGCACCACCTAGCTGTAAGACACACTGCTATTCGAGCTATTTGTGAGATATTACAAACTTCTTAACTTTGCAAAGTGCCGATTTATTCCATGTGATCGGCTCCGTTATACAATCCGGTAAACAGAGATCACTTCATGTTGACTGTTTACTCCAGACACCGCCGGGTTTACTGGCTGTGTAACGGTATATATCGTAGTTTATCTATCAGAGCTTGACAGCACAGTGCATTTTAATTCATTTCAAGACACAATTTTCAGGTGAAGATAGCCTCTGACAAGCTGCCCGCTGAAGCGAAAGTTATCATCGTGGTGCGTTCATGCTCTCCCTCTCTCTCTCTCTCTCTCTCTCTCTCTCTCTCGCTCTGTGTCGCGCAGCGGACGTTGGTCACAGTTCGAGCAGCAGAACCAACGTTGCTAAAGCTAGTTAGCTACACCTCCACCTGCCCGAAACACGGTTCGGAGAGAAACGCCTCCGGACGCTGAAGTTTTGTCGAACAGCCGCCGTTCAAACACACGCGGTTTAAAACTCACGGGCGAACTTGCTCTCATGGCTGCCGCCGCCGCCGCCGCCGCCGCCGCTCGTCCACATTAGCATTAGCCGTAGCCCGACTGGTAGCCCGACCGTGTCGCTCCTGCTGGGATTGAGCTGGAAGTGCGTTCACGTCTCGACACACGCCACACGACGACGTAGCAACAAGTGTAAAGTGATGTCGGATCGATTTGGAGTTGGGACTAAGCGATGCCGCCGTGTGTAACGTCTGAGCAAAGTGCGACCAAATCAAGTATGAGAAGTGAGATAAGATTCCGGGCGGACGTTACATGGAAAGAAAAAAAAAGAAGAACAGGCTTGTCGGCAGCAACTGGTGAACGTCAGGTATAAATGAAGAGTAGAAAGAAACGCTCTCAACTTGGGGCGGATGCCACAAAGAAGGGAAAGTTATGTTGAGGAAAACACTGCTAGCACCGCGTTAGACCCGCACAGCATTTTTTTTCTGCCCCCCCATCTTCATTCAAGATGAATTCAGCGTCTAAATGCCGTAAACATATAGTCACCTTTGCCTTGAGAAAAGTTCTGCCCTGGCTCTGCTCTCTTTCCCCTCTCTCCCACTCGCTCCGTGACTTCCAGATGCTGCTGCTGCTGCTGTTGCTGAGTGTTGCGCCCGTTGGTAAGTAACTGTCTCCACGGCTACAGTCACTATAGCGCGACGGGGTCTCGAGGCAACTGTTGCTACCCTCGAATGCCTACGTCATGGCCCTCACTATACGAGGGCGGGGCCAACGCAGCCAGCGACCCGCCCAGGCAACGTCTGAGCGGAGCCACTAGGAGGTGGTCTGACCCAGGGAGGCGCTCCACTGCTCGATTCGGATCATCCCGGTCCACTAAGGTGGCAGCGTCAACTTCATCTGTGATCTCCAGGTGGTTTTGTGTGCGTCAAAGTTCTGGCCCAATGAACCTTAAAGGCCATCTAGTTTATTTGGTTTTGTTTTGGGGGTTTTTTTTTGGTTGTGTGATTGCATGAAAGTCTGTGAAGATTCTCAGTCATCCAGGTCTTGGTTATTCTCGTAGATTAATCGTAGCAACTGGACTTGCTTGAGGTTCCTTGAAGACGTTCCTCCTCTCATCCAAGAGTCTTCATCAGCTCTGACTGACTGGTTGGGAGTTCCAGATATTTATATCCTAAAGGAGCCATTAACACCTGAGATTCAGTTCACCTGAGATGCAGACAACACACGAAACTCAAGTATGTGGAACTCCCAACCAGTCAGTCAGAACTGATGAAGCCTCTTGGATTAGAGGTGGAACGTCTTCAAGGAACTCAAGCAGTTGCTCTGATGAATCTACGGGGATTGATCATGCAAGCATGTGTGTAGACGTCATTTGAATGTTTTGTGAGCACGAGGGCATCCTGATGGCCCCAAACTTTTTTTTTTAACATCAAACTGTTGAATTCCTGCATTCTGGTGATGTTTTATTCAGCACTGTGGTTCTGCTCTGCATCAGTTTATGGTGTTAATGTCTTTATTTGTGTAAAAGAAAAGGCAAAGTTCAGAAAACTAATTTAAAGTATAAGGAAATGCAATGCAGTATCACTCTCAGATATTTAGACCTGCTGTGGCGATTAACTTTTCTCGTTTAATACCGTCCCCATTAATTCAGTAGTCATGAAGGCATTATCTACTCCTCCTATTCGCTTTTGTGTCTTTTGTAGTAACCTCTTTACTATGTGGCACCTCTTTTCATGCCAACAATGAATTAATTTATTTTAATTAATTCATAAAACTTTGATAGCTCATACATGTTTCAGCAACATTTCTGCTCATGTTCAAAACTTTTTGCACACATCAGCTATAAATGTGTAACAACTGTATTAAAGCATTGCACCTCTACAGACAGGGCCAGAGGACTGGGCGATGCTGCCAGACCCACTTTGGCACATACTGTGCCTTAGGTTTCCAAATAACAAATGTGTAATTAATTAAAATTGCACAAACCTAATTGACATTCAGTGAATGTGGCTTATGAGGCCCCTCTGGTCCCCAGTCGTGAGGTGCTTGTTCAAGGTGGCTGTTAGTCCAGCTTTGATCAAATCTATAAAAATGACGTCAGTTATGTAAAGATATGGATTTTTTTTGTTTTAGCTAAGAATACACGTGATCTTCTTCATCAGATTTCATACAATATGATCACATCAAAAACCAATTCACCCATTTTCACGACGATATTAATCAATATTTCAACGTTTTAGTTAAGTTACAAAATACAAAAGCAGTGAAGACCCCCAGACTTATTTAAATGTACATCTATGCTGCCATTTCTTGGTACCACAAATTTATTTCAACTCTTGCATTTAGTGTGCTTGTCCGTGTATATTTTCACACCCTGCAACAGTTTTATTGCTCCCATGCATGTAAATAAACTTCTGTATCTATGCTGCTGGTATATCTGAGATTTTCTGTTTCAAAAATCTCTTGCAATTCCCATTTTCAGCACATGGTGGCAGCATACATCTATATTGTAACAAGATGGTTCAATAAATCCATAACTTCTTGATAAGCAGGAATGAAATGCTTTACTGAGATCATGTAGATACAACACAAACGTTTAAATATCTTGAGCAAAGTGCTTCCTTTTGATGTTTTCATTCATTTGTCACTGAATCGGTTCAACACCAGTCAATTAGTGAGGCTCTGAAGGAAACTATATTTAAGTCAAAATTGTATTTAAGTCACAATGAACATATTAGAATTATTTTTAATATATTTTGTTATATCCTATAATAAAAAAAAAACACCATATGGTCAGTATTCCATGATAAGACTCCTTTCTTTTAAATTTGATGTATTTCAATTAGACAACTTTTGGGTCACAACAAAAACAGGATTTCTTTGCAGGAATCTCATTTAGGCTTTGAGAATGAAAGAAACACTGAATAGATTTTATGCATTCATAATATGGAGTGATGCTTTCACATGTGAAAATAATTCCATCATGTTTTCTGTGTCACTGTGACTCTTAACAAAGTCTGAAAAAATGAATTACTTTGCAGTAGGATTGTAGTTTTGGACAGTTTTGGAGTTTAGTCTCTTTGCTAAAGGGGGAAAGTTGTGATATATCTGCTTCTGCTGCATCAGTTTTAATTGTTTTTTAACATGTGTTTCTCGGCCCCCATAGTTGTGCAGAAATTACAAGAAAATATAAAAATACAGTTCAATGAATGACAAAAAGCTGTTCTTTCAAAAACTTTTTTGAACAAAATCAAGAAGAAGAAGAACAACAACAAAAAACATTAACTCTCCTGTCACCAGCAAATTTACTGACATCTTTTATCCTTGGGTCAATCTGACCCCAGCTATTTAAACCTACAGAGAATGATCATAATTAAAATTGTTACCCAAGTTTATGTGTAAATAGCCCTTTAAATGAATGTCAGTCACTTTTTTAGAGACATTAAACATTGAATGGGGTCAAATTGACCCCAACGATAATCGGAGGGTTAAATCAACAACAAAGGTACAGAAAAAGCAGTAAAAAGAAAAACAACAACAAAAAAAACATTCAGTATGCTTGAGGGTGAAGCTCAGCAACAGTTTTTATACCTTTGCGAATCCGACTAAGAATGAATTCTGCCGGATACTGCAGACAACACCGACACTGACGTTTTGTTTTTGGTTTGAGAACTTGCTGGTGTGGGTGTGAAGCTTCAGGTTTACAAAGAAATAAAACATCACAGTCTTTGAAAAGATTATTTTCAACTCCCAAATAATAAAAATGTTTCTTTTGCAGTCAACAGCTATATACTGTACCATGTCAGCCCGACATGTTTTAGTTTACAATACTAAAAGTACACAATGTTGTGTCCAAACTGAGTTTATGTATAGAGGAAATGGCATACTGATATAGATAGATATATATACAGCTTCCTGTATCATCACACAGAAAAATGACTGTAAATAAGTGCTTTTATGTCAAATGTGTCGATGAATTTTTTCAGGTAACCAAACTTTCGAACACATTAAATTTTCATGTACATATTAAATCTATGATCCTAAATCTAAATCCCAGTTTTCCCAAATAAAACTGCAACAATAAGTCATTTAGTATCAAGTAAATAAAGAGAAAATTAAATTGGCACCTACTATTGTGCTTTAAAAAAAAATAAACGCTAGATACAAATTCTTAAATGTGTACATTTTCTTAAGTTTACCTAGAAATTAAATGAATATTTTTGGTCTTTGGACTGAGGGTATGAGCAACAATGAGCAAAGCATGACGATATGGAGTAGTGAGAGTGCCAAATTACAAAAATAAATCAATAAAAGAATAAAAAATAAATAAAAGTGGAAAT
>NW_007578786.1:239880-253512 GCF_000690725.1 Stegastes partitus
GTGAGAGTAGTCGCTATAGCTGCAGCTCCAACCTGACGGGGGCTGAAGTGAAAGCTCAGTCTGCTGCTGTGAACCCGACACTTGGCTGCAGCAGGTGTCAGAGCAGCAGGTCAGCGGATCAGCGTGACTCCGACCGTCAGAGCTGCTGCTGCTGCTGTCACACTACCAGAGCCTCTTCAACAGGACGCACACACCTCTGCTGGACTACTGCTTCTTGTCGCTTATTCAGGTAACCTCACCATCTACCACTCTGTCAACATCAACAGAACGACCACCAGACCACACATTAATGAATTATATGACGTTAATTAAAGTTGGAGCACATGATGCAGCTGCTTCCCATGTTTGAACTGTGACACTTTTTTAGGAAGTTGAGCGACGCCACTTCTCGGTATCTCAACACGGTCCGGGTATGACTTTATCTTGACTTATGACTTGGAGAATTTGCATGTTTTTCCCTCCACAATCGGTAATATTCTTAAAACGAGTCTCACCGCATGTCACAGCGGCGGCAGCAGCATCAGCGGCCGGTGTTCAAAGATGGAATCCCGCCCCTTGGCACAAGCTAACACCTGCTGCCCTGCTAGCATGTCACTCAACTGTTTCCCATCGAAGCTTTTAGCTTTTAATTTGTACTTGTAAACAATTTAAAGCTTATACCTTGAGTTTTTTTTAAAAAAATCCATAATGTAATCTAAATGTGTTTTTAATTCTCCACCGAAAGGTTGAATTTAAACTCCATGACATTTTACCCAATTTAAACGGTAATTGTTTGCTACAGTTAAACAACTACATTTCCCAAGAGCCTTTGTCACTGTAATGCTGGTGAAGACTTCTGGGAGATGTAGTTTTTGGATGCTAGTCCCGACAGTACACCAGACAGCCTGTATTAGTGAGGTATGCAATATTGCAGACTTGTAAATAAATAAGCCCCCAAATTCGATAGATATACCTTTTTACTTATTTTTAATTGAATTAGTCATGTATGTATTTTTTATTTCGTTTAGTCACATCTAAACTTTAATTCTTTAATGTATATAAATTTGAAGAGTTCATTTGCAAAAACAGATATCTCCATCTTGACAAACCTTCAGAAAACCCACTTTTCCATCGTCTACCTGAGACAATATAAATCAAACTTAAGTTATCTCTATTTTTGTTGTGTCATTTTTACTGAGTCAAATCCACTCAACTCCAGTTAGATTGATATTATCTCAAGAAAACAAAAAAAAAAAGTGTTTTCTGAAAATCTACAAAAAATTAGTTATTTGTTTTTGTAAGTGAACTCTTTAATTGTAAAACATACTACAGTCAGGGTAGGAAGGGTAAATGTAAATGTACAACTGTACTGTGAACTGACACAACCTGCACCCACAACAAAGTCTTCAAACTGAGCTAAACTAAACATGCAAGCAGTGGACAAATATAAATACGTAAAACGGTGTGTATATATACACAGGTTGTGGTACAAACACAGTTATAACTTGTATGTTAATTTGTGGACAGTTTAGCACCCAAGAAAACCATCTGTTATAGACGCTGACATACATTTGGTCGACTGTTTCTTTACATCTGGGATCTGTTCTTGCTCAGGCTATGCTTCAGTAATATCAATATGTTGTGTGAAATGTGTCTCAAATAAATAGAAATTGTAATTTTTGAACAAATTCAGTCTTGTTACATCTATAAATACATTTATGTTCAAGTGCACTTTTGTAACACTTTTAATAAGTATTTTAATTTTCTTCCACTTTATATGAAAAAAATACTTTATTTATCCCAGAAGGGAAATTCAATCAATTATAATTCAATTATATTGTTATAACACTACATCCCAGAAAATATGTTGTACTGTTTCCCTTCCACTACATTCATCTAACAACTGTAGAAACTTTAAGCATTAAAATTATACACACAAAACTTGTGATCACCAAAAAATGTGACATTTTGATGTATAAAATGCTTAAAATCTGATCAGTGTTAAATTAGTATTAGACTGAAAAAAATCCATTCTGCATAGCAAACCCTTGTGATATAAACAGAGAAAGTCAGTGTGTGTTAGGACTGTCTCAGCAGTGAGGACATCAGTGACCCACAGTAACCTCAGTGTAGGGTGCATCAGCACTAAACTCATCCTGCAGCATTTCAGCATGTGCGCATGGGCACACGGCCTCAGCGAGCCGCTGAGTGTCATGTGATGCTGTGGTGTGGTGGCTCTGTGTTTTCGTCTCTCGTGGCAATTGGCTGAGACTGATCTTTCCATAAAGCAGTGATGGCACACATTCGTGAAGTCATGTGAGCATCTGCACACGTGAGTTATTTAAAAAGTAAGCCATGTCAAGTTTAAAAAAACAATCACTTGTGATTGTAGTATAAATAGACATATAATCTAAGCCGTCTCTATAAACACATCTTTACCTTTTTGAAGTTTATGTGAATCTATTTTTTTTTCCTGATTTTTGAATGAAAGCATCTTTTAAATAGAGATAATATTGTGAGGTTAAACGTAGAAAAGCTTTCATATTGCCAGCATTAGCAAAATATTGGTACTTTCTGTACCTCGCATATGACGTGACTTTGAGCAGGAAACTTGTGTACTTTCTACTTCCTCTACTTCAACTACGTGACCTACTGAGAGGCGCAGGTGGGAGTTAAGGGGAAACTGCGTTTAGGAAATTCTGGTATCAGTGCTACCTTTTTTTTTTTTTACTGCTGGTGATGCATGACTATTTGCTCTGTGAGCTGTATACATTCAAGTGTATTCATTTAAACTTATTCACATTCAGATTTACCCACAGCTTCAGGTGTAAAAATACCTTGGCTTGTTGCCCTACCCACACTTCCCTCACAGGCACATGCAGTTTACGAAGGGTCATGACCCGTTTGTCTGGTTGGGTTTCACTGCTTCGTTCACATAGTTGTTCAGACGTACAATGCTTGCCGAACCTTTCTTGCTATGGCCAGTTTATCCTCTGTTCCTATACGTGTTTCCTGTGTAGAGCTGCTGTCTTTGTCTCGGTATCTAGGCAAAAACTAGAAGTACAGGATTGGCTTGTCAAGCCCTGTAATTGGGCTGACAGTTTAGATTTTCAGTCTGAGGGCTAAAATTAGATGGACAAAAAGTGTTATGAGAAAAGCAGTCACAGCATTCATCCAGTTACGCTCTGCCAGTGCTCTGTAGGTTATAAGGTCATCGTGTGTTTTGCATTTAAAATCTTAATTGGTAATCTAGCCAGTATCTATAGATGTAAATAACTGCAATAGAATCAAAAGTAAAAAGTAAACGTACATGTAGTAGTTTGTTCCCATGGTAATCAGCGCAGAACTATTTTTAATAAAGTTATTCATTTGATTAGTTTTTTGAGCAAAAGTGCAAAATATGTGCTGTTTCACCTTCTCAGTATTTGATGCATTTCTCAACTTTATGTGATTGTCAACGGCAGGTTTTGTAGTGTTTGCCAGATTAAACAAGCTATTTGGAAACGTCACCTTGGACTTGGGAATCGTGTGAGGGACACGTCATTTTACAGATAATTTATTTTAGAGATAAAAAAAAAAAAGAAGTCCCTTAATCATTTTCAGATGAATCAGTGGTGAAAATAGTGATTATTTGTTGCCTTTAATGGATTTTTAGCAGATTAAATTAAGGAAAGGTAGAAAATAGAAATGCAATGGTTTTAGTGATGTAGGTCACAGGATGTGGGTGTCTTTGCAGCGTGCTTAAGGATGATTTTGGTCCGTGGAAAGTCAAGAAGTGAAGCCAGCACAGCTGCACTTGCAGTCTGGCCTGAGAAATCTTTGCATACAGTTTGTCCGATGGTAACCTCAGCCGGCATATCTGCAACGTGTGTGCAAGGCGGAGGGGGGGATGGGGGGGGATGGGCTGGAGTTTCATAGCATCATCTGTCAAGACTCAGTGTGTGCGCGCGCGCGTGTGTTTGTGTGTGTGCGCGCGCGCTTCCTCACAGCTACTTCCCCCACCGTATTCATTTGGCTTGCGTGGCCTTATATGGAAAGTGGACTTGTGGTGTGAGCAATTTCATCCAATCAGGAGGCTGGGGGACGGGGAGGGGAGGGGTGAGTGGAGGAAGCTGGCGGGCCCGGCTGGGTGGGGTCTTCAGGGGGCGGGACCAGCAGAGCCGGCTCGTGTTTGAAAATGAATGATACGCTGCTCAAGTTGTAGACACAGCGGACGGTCGGTCGGTCGGTCGGTCGGTTGGAGTATTTCTGTGTTTGTGTTTCGGCAAAACTGAAGCCGCGGCATTTATAGAGAGGGAAGAGGAAGAGCGGACGAAAAACCTCTTTAACACAACTTGGAAAAATAATTAGTTTCCAGCAATGCAACGTGAGTATCGCAGCTAAACTACATCTTTTGATGACATGTAACTGGGAGGTTTCCCTTCTACCGTGAACTTCCTCTGACACATCAGGTTTGGGAAGAAACTCGTTAATTCGTGAGAAAATCAGTGGATTATATGTTTGTTCCATGTGTGATGCTTGATTTGATCTGAGTTGAGATGAATCGTGTCTCTTGTGCTCTAGTATGACTCACGAGTTATCATTGGTTTGCTGTCATCAGTTCCTCTGTAATCATCTCTCTTTATCTTGATGTGAGTTCAGCCGTGATGGAGGGATGCTCTGTATGAAGTCTGTCCGTTTAGGAAGCTGTTGCAGTGTGTGGCTGGTCTTCATCTAGACAACAGACCTGGTGCCTTGATAAAAGGGTGTAACCCAGACAGCAGGTCTGTGCGCTGCGTTGCTCTGCTGTTGTTAAAGGAATACTTTTAAACCCCCTTTTTTATATATAAAAAACCCCTGCACTGACTGACAAATATTAGCAGCTGGAATGAGAATGGTGATGCTGAGGATCACGCCCAGCCCTGAGCTGCTCCACTGGGTGCTGTTTGGAGGCGGCGGCTGGCTGAAGGTGCAGCTCATGCAGGACGTTGATCTGTAGAAACTGAGTGCGTCTCTTTTGCATTTTGAGCTTTACGTCTCAGACAATCAAGTGGATGTGGTTGTTATCTTGGACAAAGAGAGACAAAGCATGAGGAAAAACGACAACATTGAAGGGAGGGGTGGGGTTTTTCTCTTCTGTTTGACGGGGGATTAACCTAACTGAAGTTTTTTTTATTGGGGAGAGTCCCTTGTCCCCCTGCTTCTTTTTCAGACAACACATTTATCTCCTTCACTATTAATCAGTGATGATGCATAAGAGGTTTAAGTGTTGCGATCAACCCAACTGCTGCTGCATTTCTCCTGAAGGGACCAGCTGTTGCTATGCATGACTCTGCTCTACACTCATAATCCTGATTGCATGAATGCAGCGTCTCTGAAGTGATGTCAGTTTGCGCAGTGGTACTAAAGCCATCAGATAAATTATCCTCGGCTTTGGCTCGGCTGCGCTATGACAAGTAAACTTCATAAAAACGCACAAGAAAAGACGAAAAAACAGGCTTTGTGTCTTTCTTGATTGAAAGAAATCCCAAAAAGTGAAGGCAGCTGAAAGCAGTTTCTGTAGTCGTGCAACAGATAATCAAGAAGCAGCTACTTTGATAAACAAGCATCAGTCAGTTTGACATTGCAAACATGGAGGATTTTTTATGTTTTTTGCTTTTGGTCACCAAAAAAACCCCAAAACAGATAATTGATGACAGCTTTCATGAGCTGGGACAACACTCGTTCCCAGTTTTTGGCTTTAAGGATTCACTAAGAAGATGTTTGTCACTGGCAGCCTTGAAGAGTTGAAGCAGCTGATTGGCAGGTTGGTCTATCCTGAACATAACCATTAGTTGCCCCTACTTCTAGAGGATTTAGATATTTTACTTATTTGATTGTTCAGAGGATCAGTTGGAGGGGAAGTCCACAAACACATCCTATGTCAGAAAACCTCTACAATTGCAAATACAGGAAAGTGAAAGTTCACCAGACAATGTAATTTTAGGCAGATTGTGGTTCAGTAACGGCGGTCACCTCGATGACCAGCGGTTGATGCTGGAAGGGTTTTTCTCTGAAGCACTAGCGAGCTGGCCACACTGGAGCTTAATGAGAATCGCACATCACTAGCTTTGGTGTGTGATGCAAACGTGATGAGCTCATGTGAGGATGGCTCATCAGGAGAAAGCATTTGAAAGGAGAAATAAATGGGGGGCGAGTAGAAAATAGCCCCGGGGCTTTCTCCACTCTGATGTTTTTAGGCTAAACATCTCACATTACAGGGTTCACAAGAGACCAAACCTTGTTTAAGATCAGCGTCACGCCCCAAACTTTCCCATCCCAAGACCACAACAATGACAGAGTGAAGAAATAAGAGGAGGGGTGTTTTTTTTTTTTAACGCCCGAATAAGCTGATCTGAGGCCTGCCTGCCTCCACCCTCAGCTCGTCTTCAATTTAGCACAGTTTAGAAAACCACATCCACCCACAGCTGTGTCCTTAAGGAATCTGCAGCTGCACTGGGAGGAAGAGGTGAAATAAAACGTGTCCAGAGAGACCTTCAGGGCCTCCAGAGGAATCAAACTGAAGCGTTCTCGGGGTCAGCTGGTCGCCACACCACCAAGGGAGTCTTTATTTTCTGTCAGAGCAACGGTGACGATGGTTGATGGCACTCTGAAGTGGTGCCTGCCAGAATTTTAGGAATGTTTGCAATTTCACGGCCACCACTTTAGATACAACTCACATGTTAAATACTCCATTTAACCTGTTTTTCTGATTGCTAAGGGGAAGGCGTGGTCGGCAGATACGTGTCAAACCGTAGCGCTTCATGGGATGTATTTTTGTTGCTGCTCTCTGACCTCTCTGAAGCCTGTTTCTTTCCACTTGCCCAAGACCAATTGTCCCTGACAGGCGAGCCATGATAGGCTGCTGCCACAACAGACAGACGAAGCTACTGGTATGTGTTTTCAGCCCCCTTAAATAAACTGGTTAGACCTGCGATTTACAGAACCAGGCAACAACAGTGGCTTCAATGAGGTTTGACGAGGTTTCTGTGATGAGGTAATGGCAGAGGCAGGAAAGGATTCTCCCTCCAACAGTTCTGAAATGGTACCGATGGCACGCTTTGACATGCTGGCTGGCATGTAAGTGATACAGAATAGTTGAGAGAGGAGAGTACAGTCAGGCTGTTTGTTTATCCTCCACCGTCCCACATTTTCTTTTTGCGGTATATCTCAAAATTCGGATTTTCTTTTATCTACGCGGCTGTCATTGGATTTTAATGAGACTGGGCTTTTTACTAAGTCTTTTTTGACTAAGCAGCACAGTAAAGAACACCGCTCTATTATTCGTAGAAGGACAATGTTATGTGTAGTGCTGCCAGCGAGGCTCCATATGTTCCTCACACTGTTGCTATACAGTCAGATTTATTCAGCAGGACAATATTTGTTTAACAGCACATAAAGCCATCCGTACAGGTGCCGTCGGGTAATTTCCTACCAACATGTTACACGTTTGAGCGCTGTGTTCATTCAGCAGAGCTAGGTCTTAATGTTGTGATCAGTATTTGGAGCTGTTTACATTTCTAAATGACTGGTTTTTACTGAACACGAGTCAGAAACAGGGTTTGATGGGTGGAGCAATGTTTTTTGGGCTTTTGTTAGTCAAGAGGCAGTCACATACGCCGTAGACGTGCCTATAAAGATGCATTTTTTAACCTTACATTTGATGCCAGGTAATAGTTATGCATGTGAAGATCAGCGTAGAAGCTCCTAAATGTCTTGACGTGATCTGAATACCAAATTACTTACAGACTTTACAAAACAAATCTCCTCTACGCATATCAGTCTGTTGGTAAACACACTGCCGAGGTGCAGGATCGCCTGAATGAAGTGTCGTCTTTTGTTTTTCTGGCATTTTATAGCCAAATAATAAACTGATAATAAAAAAACAAGCTCCGGGAGAAGAATCTCCATTATTCATCATAAAACAAAGAAGGCAGCGCGTCAGCAACCCAACTAACAGCTTTATGAAATGATTCACTAAGAGACGGACGGGAAAGATTTTAGCATTACAAAAAAGGTGTGATGTTTTAATCCTCGTTTAAACCCTGAGGAGATCTTTCCTAGTACTGTTCTTTCCCCACTTGACGATGCACCTGATGCAATGTTGGAATGTTGTCGGCACCTCTCTGAGTCATCGTCTGTCGCAGTTTTCCTGCTGTGGATGTTTTGTGTCAAATGTGGCTGACAGGCCCTGACGCCGCTCTCTTCCAGTGATCGTGTGCGAGCCCGCCGCCATGTCTGAAGCCGCGGTGATGGAGCCTCCTCGGGCGGACGGCTTCCTGGAGTCGTCCTGTGGTGCAGTAGACAGCGCAGCGTCCCTCGATGACGGCATCGTGGACACGGCGAAGTAGGTTTCCCTCACTAAATACTGCATGGTTTTACCTCTGCAGGGCCTCTAAAAATAATGGTTTGAAGCACTCACAGATCAGAGATATGTGACCTGTGGTGGCAGCTTCTGAGTTGACTTTGGGTTGTTTTTACCTCCACGGATTACCTTCCAGTCACTGTTTTCTGCTGCTGAAGCTTTCATGATATAAATACTATTTTAAATGTGTAATTGTCAGACCTGCAGTTGAGATGAAGGCATGTGATGTGTCCCCACCTACAGTCGTCCTCAAATGTATTCATTCCATTAAAGAAAAGGCAAAATTCACAATCGTCCCTCAAATGATGAGAAACTAAAAAAATAATAATAATAAATTAAAATTTGCTAAATTATAATTTAGTGAAATAAGATGTTGCTTTTGAATTGTGGTTGAAAAGAATAATTTTAAAAAACAAACAAAACTGTCCCGGACAAATGAGATCACTTTGCTGATGAGCAGTGGTCCAGAACACCTGTCAACAGGTGAACAAGTCTGACTGAGAGTTACAGCAAACACCTGATGGCAGTGATTGGCTCAGAGGGTTGTTCAACTAAATATTAGTTTATGGGTCTCAGCATGCTGTTTTTTTTTTTTTTTTTAATTTTTCTGTTGAACCACAATTCAAAAGCACGATTTTCCTTAAATTTTTATTTATTATTACGTTTGTCGATTTCACCTTATTCCAGTGACTGAAGATGTTTTTTTCCTTCTTTAATAGGAGGGTATGAATACATGTGAGGACGACTGTATCTCAGTGCCGGGTCACGTTGGTGCCTCTGGTTATTCCCCAGGATGTGACAGATTACAGCCGTCCTGGGAATCTGCTCACCTGTGTAATGTGACGTGTTTTTTTCCATCCTGTTACTTAGTGAGTCCTCAGAGGAAGAGTCCACGGGGGAAAGGGAGGAGGAGGCTGGTGTCCCCGATGCAGCCCCCAGCAGCACCAGGACTCCAGAGGCCCCTGCTGAGCACAGCTCCAACACACAGACGGGTGAGGCCCGAGGTCCGGCGTGTTTACTCTTTCTTGGTCCCTCCCTTAACTCTAACATTTGTGAGGGTGGTGCAGCCGGATTCAAATAATGATAAGAAATATACGATTAGAGTACACGTTCAGGTCGGATCCAGTCGCTGAGCTCTGCTCTACTTACGTCAGCTTTTGTGACTGCGCTTTATCTGCGGACGTTTTTCCTCAGGAAGCAGACCGAACAGAAATTAGTGAACTCCACATTCTTTGGCAGAACAAACTTCACTTCCCCTTTCCTGCCTTTAAACTCCATTTGGACATTCCATCCGGCTGCAGAATCCTGCTGCCCACAGTACTTTCTCCACAATATCTAACAATAGGAAAAGTGTACCTCTTACTATGATTCAAAGTGAAATAACCGTAATTACACTTTTTTTTTTTTTTCAAATGAGGTCTGTAATAGATCAGGTCAACAGCTTATTATGGTCATTTATTTTCATAAGAATATACACTAAAACCATCTTTATTTTCCATTCTATCTACGGGACAGAGTGACTGAGGGAAGTATAATTTTATTGCAGTATTCATGTACATATAAGTTCCTGTTCGTAGAGTTTTCTATGGGAACATTTTCACCCCCCTTGAATGGCTCCATGTGCTGATAACCAGCTGTGTGTCATAAACCCACTATATGACCCCATCATATATTTAAATCAGCCTGTGGCCGTTGGGTCGGTAACACATCTTTCTTTCTGACTGTAGAAATACAACACGGATTGTAATGAGTTTTAAAATCGGCGGGGTTTTGTTTCTGAAGCTTAGGTCGCAGTCCTAACTCGTAGTTGCTGAGGTCTCTGATAAAAGTAGGTTAAGCAGACAGTTTTATCTAAAGGTTATCTGGACCAGCACCTTGGAGGTGTGCTTTCACTGTTTGCTCTCTGGTCTAATAAGGTTTGACAACGAGGTACAGCCTGCATGATCGTCTGACTGCTCGTTTCCTTCATATCGCTGTAACGACTGTTCAGCGTTATTACAGCCAACAGAACAGGTGGCCGGAGTTAGATCAATGAAGCGTTGTGTTGTAACAAATCAGGATTATCAACATTTTGACATCTTTAAGCCTAAATGTTAATTGAATCAGAATCAGAAGCTTTTTTATTGCCAAGTGAGCTCGCACACACAAGGAATTTGCCGTGGTGAATGAGACTCACAACGATAACAAGACAAGAATAAATATAGAAATCAAAAGTATAAAAGTACTACGTAAATAAAAAGTACTATGGGAAGAGAAATAAGCCAAGTAATAAATTAGGAAAAAGATTTATATTAATTGGGTCATTTATTGGACGATGATCATCTGTCCTTTAAGAAAGATGCTTGTTAATGCACTCCCTTTAGTGTAGCTTGTGTTTAAAAGTTCTGTTTTTATTTACAACTGTAATAATGATAATTACTCCTTTTTTTTTTACTATGTGTACCTTTCAAGCCCTCAAAACACAATTGTGATGACAAATAAGAGTCTCAAAGTCAATGTTAGTTCACAGTATTTGTGAACCAACATTGACTTTCTGTTTCAGAGAAAGCTGCATGCAGACAACCCTGAAGTAAAGGCTTACTGTTGCTCATTAGGGCCTCGCTGTGGGTCCTGTGAGCTCTGTGGCTTGGATTAGTTTCGCTCCTTTGCTTGGTGACCTGTGCTTGTTTGCAGCTTTGCAAAGAGCCAGTGGGTATCCCCGCTGAAGCCACAAATGCAGCACGGCTACTGCAGCTCACATGGGGATAAACAGGAGACTGTAGCAGTGAACGTGGTTCTACGTGTTATCATAGAAACAAGAGTGAAAGGCTCCATGACTGAGGCTTTTTAACGAAGCTCTGATATCCTTTCACAGTGAACGCCCAGCGCCCAAACTCCCTGTCGGTGCCGGCAGCAGCAGAGCACCGTCTGTGGACGTCACAGCGCGATGCAGAGGTGAAGCTGAGGATGGGCGACTCTGGCCTGGCTGCTGAAACCCCTTTGACAGTCAACCAGATGTTCACGTCAGCTGTGGAGCGCTTTGGCACCTACACAGCCCTGAGCTGGAAGGAGGGCGAGCAGCAGAAAAGCCTGAACTACAAAGATTACTACCAGACCTGTCGCACCGCTGCCAAGAGCTTCCTGAAGGTAGATTTTAAACCATTTAAGTGAAGCTCTTTGTTTGAAATGTGATTGATTTGATGATGTCCATGTTAGGAACAGTTAACTAAATGACTGGCTGAGGGACAGAAAGTGACTGTTTTCATTCTATTAATACCGTCTATGGCTTCTCTGGTGTGAGAATTCGGTGCTTTTCTGTGTTTAATATTATTATAAACTTAATATTTTGGGGTTGTGGATTCTTGGTCAAACAAAACCAGACGTGTACATATGAAACATTTGGCTCTGGGAAATCCGAATAAACATTTTTCACAATTTTCTGATACAAAAAGAAAAAAAAAAAGAATTTAATCTGCAGATTAATCAATGATGGAACAAACACATTTGTTCCTTGCAGCCGTCACAAACAGTCGACTGTAGCTCAGACATCAGATCATATTTCACTCTGACTGACATGTAAGGTGTATTTTTCCACGTGTGGTTAACCAACTGCTGAACAGTTTAGCATTTGCTGGTATAAATATGAAAGAACGAAGCACAAGATGTTGCTTCATCAGAGGAATTCCCCTCAGTAGCCTCAGTAAAACAGAAAGTTGTGTGTAGCTCTTTTACAGAAACTTTTTTGTCCATCCACTCGGCCTGAGCTCAGTTCTCCTACATTATCACAGCTTTTCTGTTTGCTTGTAAACAATCGACTTCAGTTGCCATTGTTTTAAAGGCTTGTGTGGATTTGATTTTACGCCAAGTCGGTCTAGACAACGTGCGACGCAGCACGAACGGGCTGAGAAGTCATCAAGACGGAGGGCAGCGCAGGACAGGCCTCCGTTGTTCATGCAGGACAGAGCACGTTGTTGTTTGTTGTGAAACGCTGTTAGTCAGCAAGGAGCGTCGTTCCAGTGAAGACGCTTACAGAGTCGTACCTACGTGTTTCCTTCAGTACTTACCCACACGAGTTAGTTTGAATCTGATGCCCCCACACATGCGTTTTCTTCCACATCACGCCTGACGATGTAAAGCTCACAGTGATGAAGTGTTTGACCGTCTCATTCAGGACGGGGCTGCATTTCTACCTGGAGCTGGAGCTGTTATGAGTTATTTAAAAAGCTGTTTTAAACTTGCTATCAGCTCACGTTGTAATGGGCTCGTGTACATTTGACTGCTTCCACTGAAACAGCTGCCGTAATAACGCGCTTCAGCTGATCGCTCTGTTGATCAGCAAATCTGCTGCTGGCTGCTCAAAACCGCCTCGAAATGATTAAAGACAAACGTGGTGTCAGAGCGATTTCAAACCACATACGGAAAATATAGGTTTTTATAGAAGAAGGGGGGCATTTATTAGCTCTAAGCTTAACATAAAAATGATCATGTTCAGTGCTGTAAAGGCTTCATCTGACAACAATATTGAAATTGTGCATTTGTCTGCTTTAAAAAAATGTGCAGCTCAAGCAATCAAAGGAAATTTCAATCTGGATCTTTTTTTGTATGTTGCTCTCCTCTTTCTGTCTGTTGTCCCCTCTCAACTTAATACTCTTAATTAAATACAAAAATTCCCCCAAAAGTTAAAAAAAAAAAATTAAGGAAAGGCATGATAAGCTACTAACTACCAAGGAGCGAGACCGCATTATATCTGAATGGACCCTGCCAAAGTAAACTGGCGTTTTGTGTGCAGCTGGATCTGCTGAAACTTCCAGTGTTATTCCTCAGATTGCTTAATAGTGTGTTTTTAGAATCCAGCCTAAAGCGTGCACATGTCTCTCTGCAGCTTGGTCTGGAGCGCTACCACGGTGTCGGGATCCTGGGCTTCAACTCCGCTGAGTGGTTCATCTCAGACATTGGGGCCATTCTGGCAGGGTGAGCTTTATCTTCATCTGTGACTTCACAAGTTTATGTGACTGTTGATGAACTCAATGTGCGCTCGCTGAGAGTTTCATAAAGATCTCTGTCTACGTATGTATGTGAGTGCCATTGTGCCTGTGTGTGTGCATGTCTTCCATACCTGAGTGATGCAGTTTAAGACTTGAATTATTGGTTGTCATTCAGTTCTGCACGTAGCCTCTTAGGTTGAAGACATCTTGACTGATCGATTTATAGATCACAGCAGTGTGCTGAGCAAGAGGACTGTAGTGGTGGAAACTAATCAGCTAAATACAGTCGTGACTCGATTATCTGAC
>NW_007578786.1:254421-264320 GCF_000690725.1 Stegastes partitus
GTTAACCTCTCGTAAAGTGTGTGAGGCTAAATCCGGTAAAATTGTACGACAGAGAAAATTGCTGAAATAGAGATGCTTTGTAAAAATTACTTCAAATTCTTGTATCAGAATTTAGTTCTTCTTCCATTAATCGTCTCAGAACCTTTATTATGTCTCTTGTGACCCTTTTAGGTGCTCTGAGCTGTAGTTGGGTCACCACTGAGCTAATCTACCCGACTGTACACAGCGGTTAGAACCAGCTCCACCTCACTGAGCTTACACTATAATGCTTTAGCGCTAACAGTCTGATAATTACATGTATATAATAGTACGAGTCCCAGGGGCCAGACTCATTAAAGCAAAGGGTTTGAGTATTTCATTCTCCGCTGATGAGCCGAGCACAGATCACACAACAGCTACGTCAAGCATCTCTGCTTTCTTGATTGCATAAATATTCAGTAGGAAGAGTCCCACAAGAAACCAAACAGCGTACGTTATTAAACAAACTAAAAGAGAGCAACAAATTGACGCCATCTGAGAAATCAAAACCCTTGAACAACTGACAGCTCATTTATTGGTCAAGCACGGAGCTCCACCGGCTGAGCTGCTTACATCACCAAACATCTGTTACGTGATATTGGGTTTTTCGTGCCGCCTGTCCAGTTTGAGCCGTGATTATGTCGACGTTTTCTGGGTACTGCAGTTCTTGGGAGACGGATAACAAGCATGTGGCGAGGCAAATGAGTCTGGCTGATCGGTGCACGCCGGTTCTCTCGGGTGCAGAGACATTGTGCAGCACCGATACCGAGACTCCCACGCCTCCGTTCTGCTCGGTGTCGATGCCTCTCAAACAGAATGTCAGCTTGTCTAACCAGTCGTAAAGAGCCAATTCACAGATCCTGTTTGATATACGCAGCAGGGTCATGTTTGCATTATAAATACCAAAGCAGGTTTTTGTATCAAGTCCTGCTTGTCTGACGAATGTTTTGAAGTGGGAGCAAAGGAGCTGGTGAAACAATGCTGCTCGACCAGGTGGCTTCTATTGCCCTATTGTCACCAGGAATGGGGCAATTAAAAAGCTTCCACGTGTTGAACAGGCAGCCAGAGCTCTGAGCTTCAAACATGGTTTAGTTACTGCAGGTTAACATGATGTTAGAAATGAGTTTGAATAACAATGAGCTTTTATTTTATTTTGAAAAGGCTTATTTTAGCTTCCTTAAAAAAGTCATTGAAGGTATTAAAAAGTGTTAAAATCCTGAAGAATTTCTGCAGTGGGCCGTAAGAAGTAACAGTACATTATATGTATGCACTCAGAAGACATTTCTTTGTAACCGAGGGGGAGAGTTTCACCTGTGTGACTCACTAAATGAATGCAAGAGTGAAAACAATAGGAATCTGTTTCTGGCTTGGCTGACTCTGACTCGTGTCTTGCAGTGGGTTTGCCGTGGGCATCTACACCACCAACTCTCCAGAGGCATGCCAGTATGTAGCAGAAAACTGCAAGGCTAACATCATCGTGGTGGAGAATCACAAACAGCTGCAGAAAATCCTTCAGGTGAGACGACAACGAGTCAGACGCCGAATTTACACATTGATAAACCAGGAACTGACGATATACATGCAAATATAAATCATGTACGTTTGCTCAGATTATACCTTATTATGTGTCATACACAGATGTGGATCCAGCTTTGGAAAATGTATGTAGATGACATCAAAAGTAGTAAATGCAGGCGTACGCTAGGTGTCATTTCTGTGGAGCCGCACACCAAACCAGTTTATACGAACAGGAAGTTATATAAGATAAGATAAGATAAGATAAACTTTATTGTCTGTCACAAGTGACAGAAATTCTTCTTTGACAGGCATAAAAACAAACACATTTAAAACAACATACAAGTACAGCCATAATTTCAAAATATCCTTCCAAAAACACAAGAGTTACTTTTGGTTTTCTGGGGTGTTCTTGGAGCATCCATGTGCAGTTTGTTTTCATTTTTCCTCAGTGTGACTGTATCCTCAGCTTAGAACCAACATGCTGTGTGGATTTCAGACACAACCAGAATGTAGTAGTAACTATAAATACTGTGGTAATTATAAATATGTGTCCTGAGTGTTCTGCAGCTTTCTTCTTCTTCTCACGTCGGATTCTGTTTGCTTCCAGGTTGAAGACAAGCTGCCGCACTTGAAAGCCATCATCCAGTACAAAGATGCACTAAAAGAGAAGAGACCAAATCTATACACAGTAAGCAAACTCTCTGTTCAACAGACGTGCAAAAAGGTTTATGAAGTGCAGGACACATCCTGAGTGATTTTCTCTGTGCACGGCAGTGGGCTGAGTTCATGGAGCTCGGACGTGACGAGCCGGACGCTCCTCTTGATGCCATCATCTCCAGCCAGAAGCCCAACCAATGCTGCACGCTCATCTACACCTCAGGGACCACAGGCCAGCCCAAAGGAGTCATGCTCAGCCACGACAATGTGAGTGTCAGCGTGTGTTTTCACATCCTTCACCGTCACGTTTGTTCCCTGCAGCTGACAGCAGAAGCACATTCCGATATTTTAATAGGACAAAAGGTACAGCTGACAGGTGTACGTCAACATATTACAGCGCTTGTAGGGAATGTTTCTGCGTATGTTTAGTGTCTGTAGTTAAAGTCCTACTCCAACAGTAATAACAGGAGACAAACAAGCTGTAATCCTGTTTAACCTTGGACTCAGTAAAGTAGCTGGGTACATATACTTTATGTTGAGTTTTTCCATGTGATGCTGCTCTACTGAGAACATTTCAGAGTGAGATATTGTACACTGTCCATTTATCTGACAGTTAAAGTTACTTTCAGATCAACGTTTTCCATAAAAAGTTTGTACTTTTAAAGACTTGTGATCTCACTAAAAAGCAGCGTTTAGCCGGCTCACGTTGCAGATGGTGATGAGCTGCTACCTGTTTTCCATTTTAATTTATATAATGAACCATTCTTGGTACAAAGAAATCTCGTTTATCATCTTGTAGCTTCTCAGATTTAACTTGTGGCCCTTTGAGGGTGCCCGGGCCTCAGGTTGGGTAACAGTGGCCTGAACTATCACCAATACTAACTGTATTTAAAGTACAGTAACTGCAGCTAGCTTCACCTTCAGCAGCTGCAACAGGAAAGTTCTACTTTTGTGCTCTTGTATTTATCTATTATTAACGTCCATTATTGTCTCACAAGTACTTTTACTTTGACTTGCTTCAAACAAACTTCACCCCTGTGCTTTTACTGTAGTAGTATTTTCAGCGCAGAGCTTTTACTATGAACACAGTATTGTTGCGGTAATGTACTGGTACTTTTCCTGAAGTAACGATTACTGCTGCCGTTGCTCGTTACGTTGGCGCCCGGTTGTCTGTCTCAGTCAGTTAACTCACTCAATCACTCGTTTTATTCTCGCCAAAGTTCGCCTGTATAGATATAAGTCAGCAGTCGTATACGTTCACCTTTGTCTTCTCCGTGTCGCCTTCCAGGCATAAAGCTGTTAAAACGCATCATAACCACCGTGTTCCTCTCATTTGCTGCTCAGTTAACTTGGACGGCGCTCTCCACCAGCAAACACGTGCATCTCACGGACGCCACTCGGTCCCAGGAGGTTGTCGTCAGCTACCTGCCGCTGAGCCACATCGCGGCTCAGATGGTCGACATCTGGGTCACCATGAAGGTCGGAGGGGCGACCTACTTCGCTCAGCCGGACGCCCTGAAGGTGAGACGTAGTGGCTGTGTTCAAAAAACAGTTCAAAAATATGTAGACACCCGAAATGAACACCGAAGTCCCCTTTAGTGACGCCCATAATGTTGTTTGTTATGGTTGTCATGGAGGTCAGACTTAGTGTTGGTACGTTGGACAGCATTAACTCAGTCGTTCCTAATATTCTGCCCCACTGATGTATGCATGTAAAGTCTATGGAAAGAATATAGAAAAACAAATACAGATGTAGTGACTGAAGGCATACGATGAGTTCCTCAGTCATCCAGGTCGTGGTTGCTCTGGTAGATGAATCGTAGCAACTGGACTTGCTGGAGTTCCTTGAAGACGTTCCACATCTCATCCAAGAGGCTTCATCAGCTCTGACTGACTGGTTGGGAGGTCCACATACTGATATCCTGAAGGAGCCATTAACACCTGGGGGTTTGTTGCTCCTCCCCCTCGTTATGTGGGTCGTTAGTGCTCCCCCTGACACAATGGGGTTCGTTAGGGTCTGTTGTGGCGAGGTGTGGATTCATCTTCCTGGGGAGAGATCTTAGGACTGAACAGGTGAGAGGGGACGCCTCAGACCTCCACCTCTGCTGAGGGATGGTCTTTCCAGTTAGACGGCTTCTTTCACTCCTCTGTCAAACCATCTGACCTCCCCGGCCAGAATCTGTACGTTGGTGTCTTCGAATGAGTGTCTGATGAAGCCTCTTGGATGAGAGGTGAAACATCCTCAAGGAACTCAAGCAAGTCCAGTTGCTACGACTAATCTACGAGAAGAGCAAATTTGTCATTCAACATCAATGAAGAGGGTTTTCTGTAGTTTGGAGTTATTAAACAGGAAAACCAGCCTCAGATCCTCGAACCCTCCACCGGTCATGTGCATCTTCTGTCCATTCATGGGAATTACAAGCTTTCTTCTGCGGTGTGAAGACTCATCTGATGTGAACTGTTGCCTCTCAGAGGCCGTTTCTCTGTCACTGAATGCTAATCGTGACCCCTGCACCTTCAATTTAAGTGTGTAATGTAGAACAAGGCAGAAAACTTGCCATAAATGTTAAACACAGAACCAGAGGGCAGCACATGACTGAAGAGAAAAGGCTTCTTTGGCCCAATCACCACCCTGGAAACAAAAACCCACACAGTCTCATCTGACATCACAGCTGTAGGGCTTCACGGCAGGAATGCACCTCGAAGTCTGCAAGGCTGAAGATCCTTTGTCAGATTTTACTTTGCCAGTTGTCCAAAACATAAACTCTCTTTTTGCAGCTGGTGCTAATAGTGTTTAAATGTGTTTCATCAGGGTTCGCTGGTGAACACCTTGAAGGAGGTGCGTCCCACCGCCTTCATGGGCGTCCCACGTGTCTGGGAGAAGATGCAGGAGAAGATGAAATCCGTCGGAGCAAAGTCTTCGACTGTGCGCAGGAAAGTGGCCGCCTGGGCCAAAGACGTGGGTCTGCAGACCAACCTGACCAAGATGAACCAGTATGTACATGTTATGAAATCACTGCTTTATTAAGACTCAGAGAGTTCCTGTTTCTGAGCTTCGGTTCTGTCTTTTTTACTGAGATGTTATTTTCTCTGTCTGTACTTCTCTCTTATATGAAACCACCGAGGTTGCAGGAATATTGTCGGTGAACTGGAACGGTTTTAAGTGTTTCCTGTCATTTTGGGCATCTCTCTCTCTCTCTTCCTCTCTTTTTTTTTTTTTTGTAAAACATCCGTTGTACAGAAATGCTCACGCTGTCGTCTCTCCTCAGAAACGAAGCTGCTGGTCGCACCCCGCTCAGCTATCACATCGCCAAAAAGCTTGTGTTCAAGAAGGTGCGTAAGGCCCTGGGGCTGGACCGCTGCAACAAGTGCTACACGGGCGCCGCTCCCATCACCAAAGACACCCTGGAGTTCTTCCTCAGCCTCGATATTCCTCTGTACGAGCTGTACGGCATGAGCGAGAGCACAGGACCTCACACCATCTCCCGCCCTAATGCCTTCAAACTCACCAGGTACGCTCTCGTGTTTCTGGTTGATAAGATGCAGGATTTCCTTGCATTGCCGTATTAAAGTCGGGTCACACGCTTGGTGGAGAGTGGTACAAATGTTTTTTTTTGTCTTGCAGTTGTGGTAAAGAGATCCCAGGGTGCAAAACAAAGCTGCACAACCCTGACGAGGAGGGAAACGGGGAAATCTGCTTCTGGGGTCGTCACGTCTTCATGGGTTACCTCAACATGCCCGACAAGACGGAGGAGGCTCTGGATGCAGAGGGCTGGCTGCACTCAGGAGACCTGGGCAAACACGACGAGAACGACTTCCTCTTCATCACCGGACGAATTAAAGGTACTCCTCGTTAAGATGGATCACTTTCATATCAGTGAATCTGAATCTTTTTTCACAGTAGTTTATCCTCTGACTGACCGTGAAGCCTTTTGTCTTCCATCTCTACAGCGGCCTGTTACTTAACCTGTTTGTCTGTGTTTGATTGCAGAGCTGATCATCACAGCAGGAGGTGAGAACATCCCTCCCGTCCCTATCGAGGATGCGGTGAAGGAGGCCGTGCCGCTGATTAGCAACGCCATGCTGATCGGAGATAAGAAGAAGTTTCTGTCGATGCTGCTCACCATTAAGGTAAAAACAACTGACGTGTGTTTTCATATTTGATTTGATCAGTGTAGCAAACAGGGAGAGCGCACTCCTGTAGTTAAGCTGTAATCATGTAGATAACACAGGATGCAGCTGTGTCACAGGGAAGGATATCAGATGCAGACTGCAGATGTCGTTTGTTAGCGGCGCTGTATCTGCAGGCTGCTCAACACAGGCCCTTAGCATTGTAAACATCCAATCTCAATATGTCCCTATCTAATCTTAGAAAGAGTAAACATATCTGTCCTCACTGATAGCAAAAGGAGAGGCAGTAAAAAAAGAGAAGCGCCTACTGCTTACATATTTTGTTTCCAACACTGCCACCTGGTGGTGGGATAGAAAACTACAACTCATGTTAACAGAGCCGAACTACCAACGTGTGCTGTTGTAATGCTTGTCGTTGCAGACAAGAAAATATTGCACAACAAGAAAAAAAGTCTTCTTACTTTTTGTCCCTCCAGTGCCAAGTAAACGCAGAATCAGGCGATCCGGAGGACGAGCTGACACCAGAAGCTGTGGAGATGTGCAAGAAGCTGGGCAGCACCGCCACACGCGTCTCTGAGATCGCCGGCGGCCGAGACCGCGCCATCAACGCTGCCATCCAGGAGGGAATCAACCGAGTCAACGAGAAGGCAAATTCCAACGCTCAGCGCATCCAGAAGTGGGTTGTTCTGGATCAGGACTTCTCTGTCGGTGGAGGAGAGCTGGGTGAGTGGGACACTGTGAGAATGTACATCTTTAGCAGAACTCACAATGAACACGCTGCTGCCTAAAACCAACAGTTTCTGGTGGTCCTGTAACAAACAGCATTCAGACCGATGGGCAGATGGTCCACATCAGAGCTGTAAGCACAGCAAAGACTTGTTTTTCTCTCTCAAATAAAATTTTTTTAAGAGCTAGAACTAAAAACAAAGTCGTGACAATAAAGTAATAAATTAATTTTGTGTTGCACAACTTTGGTTTTCCTAATTTCCTGACTCAGTCATCATCATGTGATCCTTAGATTCATATCATCACCACTGATCTAAAACAAAATGGTTTCCTGATGTGTCACTCAGGGTCAGTCTGCAGCTCAGCAGGAGTTTAGCTGCAGCAGAAGTTTCTGATTTCTGTGTGAAACAAGTTCAGGTTTAGTTGCAGCTAAACTGGACGAGTGATGACGGGACTGTTAGAAAGTTCTTCTCCACACTGGTGAAGCAGCAGAACGCCACACTGAGGTGCTGCTTGTTCATATATTTTATCACTTGTGGCCTTTTTGCAACTTTAGATCATCACAGAAATATATATTTTTAAAAACAAATGTAAATCATAACACAGATATGTAATTCTACTGTGTAAACATTATAACCATCTCCTTCCAGTCACATATTCTGGCTTTTATCTAAACTGAACGCTGCCCAGAACACTGAGATAATCAGCGACTGTTAGATGTTACACCTGTTAATGTAAATATACTGATTAGACATGTATGATGGCGCTCTCCTAATAAGTCTACAAATGGACTGAAGTAAAGGCGTTTTAATGTACTGCTTTTATTTTTATTATTTGAGCCATAATTTTCCATCAAGCATTTTTTAGTTTGAACCTTTTGTTAATTTCCCTCAACAATATGAAGACTATGAATTAATCGCTGATGATTTGTTGCCTTATATACGATAATAACGATGGTACAGGTGCTGTGAATAGTCCCAGCTCTACATGAAGGTCATGTTTACTGACAGCTGTCCTGTGGAGTGAGAAGATTCTACAAACAGATGCTTCAGGGCTTTTCTGCATCCATTTATTGTCTCAGCTGAGAATCCTAAAAACAGACTCTGATGTGCATGCCGTTTAAAAAATCGAATGAAAAGATGTGCAGTATGCGTAAGATCAACCTAAACAGCGACCTCTAGTGGTGATATTGTGAGAAGCTTCAGTTTTTTTCCCTTAGAACAGCACCGGTTCAAAGCTCTCACAGCAACGGGGTTTGTTTCAGGAAAGCAGTTTAATGAAGTTTAATGAACGTTTGCTCGCTCCACAGGTCCCACCATGAAGCTGAAGCGGCCGGTGGTGGCGAAGATGTTCAAGGAGCAGATCGACAACTTCTACAAGGAGCTGGCGACGCCAACGACCCCCGACAACCCGCTGCCTCCCAAATAGAGCCGCCGCCGCCGCTGGAGGGAGGTCCATCGATTCAACCTCTTCCTGCCGCCGTCTGACTCTCGTGTACTTGTTTTGATCGCCTTAAGTTGTCTTCGTTCGGTCTTGGTTTACATTTGTGATTGTTGTACAGAAGAGACATGAGAAGAAGCCATTGTACAATAGCTTTATGATTTATGCGACGTTATCGATGAGTTGAATTCAGCTATTTATTTGTGTTTCTGGGATGAACGGTAATGATGCCTGATATGTGAAGTAGCCGCAGCAGAAATGTTGTTTATTTTACTGTAATACTTGAGATGAAGAGACAGAGAATCCAAAAAAAGGAAAAAAAAACACCAAGATAACTATCTTGGTGTTTTTTTTTTGTTTTTATTTATTTTTGGTTTGCCAAAGTTTGAGCATCAAATGAAGAGACACTAGAAAGACTTCCAATGAAATCCTTCGTTCCTGTGAACCGGCGTTTACATGTGTTCGGTGTCTCTCTTGTCTTTGTCGACTTTGATTCAAAGGAAATCATCATTTATTTTGTACGTGCGTTCCAAAAGCCAAAAGGTTCTGCCGTTGAATCCTAAGCTATCTCAGAACATGTCATGAAGCCATATCTTTTGCTTTTTGTGTCTGTAACGTCCGACGACTCATTTAACTCTGTCGTTTTGTGGAATATTGTAAATACGTTTTGACTTCATCGTGTTTCATTTGGCTTTATTTAATTATGTTTTTCAATTATCTTTTTTAGCCAATCTTTTTTTTTTTTTTTTTTGCACTCACACGTGTAAAATGTACACGAGTTCGTTCAGCGACTATATTCAACTCGTTCTCATTTCACACACTGATCAGACATAGAATGCTGAAGGAGGTTCTTGCCCTCTTCACCGCTGATCTTGTACATGAAGTAGCTGTATATAAGGATATTATAGGTATGTGTAGCGCCCCCCCATGGAGGAAAACTGCAGCTTAGCGATTACGGTTCACTCATAGAACAAAGGCAGAATTTAAATACCATGTTTGAAAGGAAATGACGGTGATCCAGATGGTCTGGGTGAGTGAGCCATAATCCAGTTAATGGAACCTATTAAATGGCCTTGTAATGTAAACACAGGAGGTTTGGTGTGTTACTGTCGGTGGCCTCTAACTGCTTGATGAAAGCTCACAAGAGCCCAAACGTGGAATCACCTGACCCGTCAGGGCCGGTAACGGTGACGTTAACGGAGCTTTTTACCAACATCAGGGTAGAAAGATGGAGAAAAAAAACTTACAGCGGGACAAATGTGAAGCAGGAATGTTAGTGCCCGCAGAAGTTTGAGTATGTGTGTGATCGGTTATGGAATAAAAGTTCATGAAGCTAACGAGTGGAGGTCGTCTTCTTTTGAAATGTCTGGCAGCCGGTTTAGTGTGGAGAGATTTATCCAGCACAGCAG